>NW_027663777.1:0-27500 GCF_964034855.1 Anser brachyrhynchus | reverse complement strand
CTTTTAGTGCATATGTTGGAGAAAACATGGGTCTGAGGAAAAGCATCCTCTCCTCTGGTGCAGGTTTGGTGGTTTTCAGAGAATTAGATAGCAGTCACCATCTGCACTTCTGACCATTGGTGTAAGAGAGTGGAGCTCTCTTCTAGCAATTTTAGATGCACAATCACACATTTTTATCATGTTCTCAGAGAACTGGCAACTCTATTAACATTAGCTAAATTGCTAGTGCTTGGCACTGCATAGTGCCAAGGCACATAACGTATGGTAATGTAGACATCCTAGTGAAGGGCACTTGGATGACCTAAATGGTTCCATTTTCATAACACAAAACAAGAGGAAGGACCAGGCTTGCCATTGGAGCATTTAAATGGTTACTGTCCTACACAGATCATTTACAGTCATTCCTCAAAAAGGCCTAACCTGCAGCAATATTCTGTTCTTTACCCTGTACTGTTTGGACCTAATTGTGAGGTCTTAGAATGGCTCCCAGGCCCTCAGAACGCTGTACATTCCCATTGAGCACTCACTGCCACTGCTGAGTGTGTTGCCCCATCCAGAGATTAGGCATGTGGTGCCTGCGGCCACACAGCTGGTAGGAAGAGGAACTGTGTTGACATAGGAGTTGAGTGTGGCTGCTTTGGAAAGTTTGATCAGCATAATGTCATTGTCCAGCGTGTTGGAATTGTAGCCAGAGTGGCGGATGACTTTAGATGAACTTATGGTCTGCTCAGTGCCTTCTTGGAGTGCCAGGTTGTGTTCCCCAAGTTTCACTTGGATGGAACTGGAAAAGATAAGGAATGTCATATACATATACAGTTACTGACATCGTAGTTAGGAGAAACCTCCGTTACTCTATGCACTAGCTTCAACATCATTATAGTAGTAGCTGTTTTCACTCAGGGTACCTTTATTGTCCTGCAACAGCTCCTGGGCATCCACAATGAGATCTTACGCGCACCCAGTTCAGGTGGTGAATTCAGGAAGGATTACTTTTCTGAGCTGGGTCAAATTAAATATATTACAGTGCCTTACACAAACCTTCTGGAAAAAGACAAACTGGTACCACCATGAGGTCATTCCTCTTCTTGTTCTCCAGTAACTAAGTTTTAACAAGGTTAATGCAATTTACAAGAGATCACAGCCCATAATTTGTTGTTAGATAATCGCATTGTCATTTCAGAAAGTAACCTGCATTAACAGAAACATTTGCAAAAGTGGAAAACCCCATATGATGCCCCAGCCCAGCTTTCTGAATGAACCATCCATTCCTTGGTTGTCTCCTGTCAGAACTGGGTCTGTTACATATTTGAATCTCATACATATTAGAATCTCACTGTTAAAAGTGAACTGGAAGAAATAGGTAGGTTATGGAAGAACATATTTTTTCCACTCACGACTTGTAGCAGTGAGCCGCTGACAGGACCCACTGGCTGCTGATGAGAGAACCTCCACAGAAGTGATACCCAGAATTCAGGGACACCTGATATCGGACTGAGTTCTTTGTACAGGTGTAGCCTCCCACAATCTTGTCATCATCGTCATCATTGATGGGGAAGGCAACTGGAAGATAAGCAGTAGCATATGTTAACATCTGGCATAAGGAACTTTGTGGCCCTGTGATTGACTGAAGCATCCCTTTTGTAGGCTCTGGTCCTATAAAAATGCACAGTGGCAGCGGTGGGCAAGTGTAACAGACATTTGTTTACTGCTCCCTAAAATAAGCTGATTGAACTTAGACTGGTAGCTCATCTATTTGCATCTAAAGCACTGGCTGCTGTCCCATGCTGAAACTAAGAATACAGAAATGTTTTTGTTGGACAGGATCAAAGGTCTGTTTGTCCCAGGATCCTTGTGGTGGTTTTACTCAGGTGGGTAGCAGAGTTCCACCATGGCCGCACTCTCACTCCCCCTCTTTAAAGACGAGGGGAAGCAGGAAGCAGGAAGCAGGCCCTGGGAAGAAGTGCCTCAATATGCCTAGCGGTTGTTCGGGAGGACAGACGCTTCCACAATGAGAGCCATCCCCTCTCATTCCGCTTTCCCACCTTTTATTGCTGAGCGTGACATCACGTGGTATGGAATATCCCTTTGGTTGGTTTAGGTCAGCTGCCCCGGTGATGTCCCCTTCCCATCACTTGCCCACCCCCAGCCTGCTGGCTCTTGGGGGCTTGGAGGGAGTCCTGATGCGATGCCAGTATTGTGCAGCAATAGACAGAACACTGGTGTGATACCAGTGCTTTTCTAGCTATAAGTGCAGAGTACAGCACTGTATGGGCTGCTGCAGGGAAAGTTAACTCCATCCCAGCCAGACCCAGCACAATCTTGTCTACAGTAGTAGTCACTAGCAGACTGAGTCAAAGTACAAGACAAGTCTGCAGTGGTATTTCCTTGGAACACTCCCCAGTATTCCAAGAATTAACAACAGCTTTAGGACTTCCTGAGCAAGAGATAATATCTTTGTACTTCATTTTTCTTGAGAGTCATGAACTTATAAAGTCAGTTATTGAAGCTATATAGTCATTTCAATATTCCTGGTCAAGAACCCCTATGAGGGCATTCATTCCACAGTCTGTGAAACAAACTATCCTGAACAGATATGTAGCAGTCAAAAGAAGTTGCAGTGCTCTGCCTTAAAACTTTTGCAAGGTGTAATCGGACTGCACTTTCTCACAAGAGACTACCTTGCAAATTTCTTCAGAAATGAGCTTCATTATACATTACAAAACTAAATTAAAAAATATACTCACCAGCCACACCAACAAAGGCGACAAACAGTATGTATTTCATGATCTTGACACAGCCTCAAGCCCAGACTGGTGGACTGGAAATGTAAGCTGCTGGAAATATATTTTCTGAAATGGCCTTATCTATAGCCCAAGGTTTTCTCCAGGAAAAAATAAACAGTGGAAAATTTGAAGATCCAAATGCAGATATTAAAAGGCACTGGCAGAAGGTACAAATAACTTATTAACTAAGCATACACCTTTCTTAAGATAGCTCTCTTAGATTATTTCAAAGAGCAACCTTCAATACAAAAATACATTTTGGCTTTGGAAGATGTGTAGTTGTTTCTCCTTCTCACTCTTGTATGCAGCACTTGATAATAGCGTACCTTTGAGACTCCTCTGCTCTTATGAAGTCATTTTTAAGAACATATGCTTTTTCCAGAAGCTGAATATTGTAGGTAATGTACTATAAGATATTTTACATTTATTTTAACAACAAAAACAACCAACTAAACAAACAAACCAACCAACCAACAAACAAACAACATAACAGAAACTTTGTGTTTTCTAAAGTTTATTTTTAAAAATAAATTTCCTTGATTAACTTGTCTTCTCATCTATACACAGTGTTTAATCAAAATTAGTCATAACTAATTTCAGTAAGAGAGTATGAGAAAACTATTCTGTATCACCTTCCATTTCTCACGTTAAATTTTTTAAAATTCTTGCTGGAATGGGAGATGAGGTCTCTGAAAAATGTGAGACAGTTTGGAGAGGGGCAGAGGAAGAGCAGAAGGAAAACAAGGGCAAAGTGGGTTAACGGAGCCGGGACTCTTTGGAGGGAAGTGGGTCAGGCAAAACAATGCAGCAGCACCTAGCATTTTTGAAGACAAAAACTCTTCAGACATACAAACACGTAGGTGGGCATTAAGAATTGGGGCACTGCTGGCGTGGTTAGTGAAAGGCAGCAGATACTTCTCAGGACTAGTGAGTGCTACAGCAGCACAGCCGTGTTCTGGGCCACTAGTCCCCACAGCAGGCCCTACCGTGGCACCGAGGAGAGAGAGAGTGTGGTTAAAGTACAAAGCAGAAGGAAAATTCAAGGCTCTCCCACATACCACCCAAAGACAGAAGTGCCCACTGAAGGAAAGATTGTTGAGGGAGGAGAGCCCAGCATCTGGCAATGGACATGGGACGCTGACACCAGTCCAGCTGGGAGGAAGCATGCCCAGGGCACCAGGCATACATTCCAGTGTGGAAGGGGCAGCCCCTTGGCAGCTTCACAAGTAACAATGTGCTCCGGGAGACACTTTTAGCCACCTGCTCCACACACCTCTTAATTGCCACAGGAACGCATACAGTTCTGAGCACGACTAAGGCACCTCTTGATGGCAAAACTGCATGGCCAGAGAAAGGAAACCACAGAAGGCTGTTCTCACATGGTGCGTCCATTGTGATGGACAGCTGTGGGCAGAAACTGAATACACGTTGGCCAGAGCGCTGCCTAACTAGGTTTGCAATTTCCCTAACCAACCTCCCCCTTTTAAGGCTCCCTTCAAGACCCAGGGAAAGAACAGTCATCCGCTGTGTGGAAGCACATGGTGTGTGGGCAAAGCTGTGGTCTGGTCTGCTCATGAGAACGTCAGGCACCTCGGCAGCGGTACGTGGGACACTAGTACTGTAGGCAGTCAGTCAAAAAGGAGCTGCAAAACAGCACATCCTTCAAGCACCACTCTGCACACCAGGTGGGGCCTCTCTGTACCCGCTTCCTCCCAAGGCCTCAGGAAGCCCAGAGTAAAACACAAGACTCTTTTTGTAATTATTATTTATTTATTTATTTATTTTAATTTACCAGTTTAAAAAATGGATCATCCACTCTCAACAACACACACGACATCACAGGGGGGCAGGTTGGTAATCTCCTTAGAGGAAAAAGGTCTCTCAAAGACTCTCTGTGCTACTTGCCTACGTCAAACAGCAGACACCACTTACCCCTTCCCGGACTAATGCCAGAGCTTGCAGCAGAAGTCCTGGATCCTTGTTCTTAAGTCCTTGATGACAGACATAGTGAACGTACTGCACCCAAGTCCCTCCCCGTTCTCCTACCCACCTCTCAGGGGCCCTTTTGAGAGGCCTCTCTGAATCCCAGTAATTGAGAGGGCATGCCTGTAGGCTCAATGGTGCTGGAGCTCATGGCGCAAACAGATCTCAAATGGACAACTCAGAGATCATCCAGGAGACAGGCCCCATCAGAAAAGAATTCAGGCTTTTCATCAGAAACTCTGAAGGATGAACGGACTCCTTTGTGTTCAGGTCAAAATTAGAACATCTTGCCTCCTTCCCACCTCCTCCTCTTTCTTTAAGATGAGGAACCTCTCCATGAAATGTAAATGCCCTCTTCTGCTCACTGGGGGTGAACATCCCACAGGCCCGTTTTTCGGGCTCTTTCCAAACATAAACTCCTGAGGAGGGAGGGGGGTCCAACTATCCAGCTGCAAACGATTCTCTCACTGAGTGCAGTGGCGCTGCAGCAGAATGCTGGTGGCTCCAGGGGCATGGGAGGAAGGAGGGTTGCTGAATGCAGAGCAGCTGTGTTGGGTATTATCAATGGACTGGCAATGACAACTTGCATTTCTAGAAATGTGTTCTCCTAGTTCAGGTATTTCAGTCAGCTGTGTCATCACTGTACTCAGATAAAATAAGTAAACTCGTCCAGGCTGATGCAAGATCCTGGGAAAGGGAAAGCTGGAGAGACTGTGGGCTGACAAAGATAAAGCTCTTCAGGAGCATAAAGCAGAGGAGTTTCTGAGACTAGTCCTCGTACACGTCACAGAGCTTGGTGGTAGAGGCACCATGCATTCATTCTCTCTTCCTCATTCTCTCCTGCCTGGGAGCTGCTGGTACATTCTCTACAGCTGCTGATCTTCTAACTATCTGCACACCTGAGCAAACCTTCTCTCATAGCCTCTTGCCTTGTCCTCTCTACCGGCCCTTCTCTTTCCCCAGTAGCACAACATTCTGTTTTTCCTCAATTTCCACCCATGTCAACGACATGGACTCTCAGCCTTCTAGAGAGATAGAGAAGGTAGGACAAGACAGGGGTGCATAAAACAATGCAGGGCTTGCTGTCTCCTCCTCTGCAAGAATTAGCGAGTGTGAAACACACGTAGGCGTTTTGGCAGGTTCACAAACAGCAAAGGACAATTTGTGCTCTTTTAGGAAAGCTGTGAAACCCTTTCCACATTTTTTGGGGATGCAAAAGTTTTACATGGCCTCATAAAATTGGGGGGGGGGGGGGCGCAGGTCAGAGGGGAGGACGATGGGACGGACAGACAGGCAACACATTTGTGAAAGAGAAAGCCATTGAAGTTTATGAAGTCATCTTCTGCTCCTTGCATCTGTAATGGATGGTCAGAGGCAGGGTCCCAGCCTACAATGTTCTAGTGCAGTGGGCTCCAAAATGGGGTGCATGCACCTCTGGGTTGTGCATTACCGTGTGGGAGGAAAACATGAGAACTTCAGTAGGGCAAGTATGTAACTTATAAATGAACAAATAGACATATGTCGCGGTGCGGGAGGGTGTTTTGCTGATAGGGATGTGCAATCAAAAAAAGGCTGGAGACCACTGTTCTATTGGCTTCTACAAATATGTTCTTTCTTACATTCTGCTATAAGTTCATCCTCCAACTCTGTGGAGCCTTTGTGTTCTCTCTCAGTCCTTCACTACCATGTTTTTTCTACCTCTCTTGCTCACTCTTTGTCTCACCCCTGCAAATTAAGAAGTTCTCTCAACTGCATTTGCCATTTTCCACTTTCCACCCTACACAAATGATCACCATACGCTTTCTACTATGGCACAGCTGGTGCATCCTAATCCAAAGATACCCCAGAAGGAACACAGTGAAGGCTGCGTACAATTCATTTGTGAGGTTCTTTGGCAGCTTGTGCTCTTCTGTTCTCTTCCTGACTTGAGGTGGTACAGACAAAGCCTGGTGTTTCAGGGTAGTGTAGAAAGAACTTAGCAGGATATTTCAGGAGTTGCCTGAAGAGTTCTGAAGTTTCAAGCTCTTTTGGCTCTTGCTAATTCCTCTGTAGCTCACTGGCTGCTGCTGCACTTTAAGAGAATCGATGGTGCTCTGAAACCCAATTCTCTTTCCCTCAGTTGCTTTCCCTGGAGATGCTGATGATGACAAGATTGTGGGAGGCTACAACTGCCCACAGCATTCAGTTCCCTACCAGGTGTCCCTGAATGCTGGGTATCACTTTTGTGGAGGGTCCCTCATCAACAACCAGTGGGTCGTGTCAGCTGCTCACTGCTACAGATAGTAAGTATGGCTTGGGTTGTGTATCCGGACGGATTCTGGTCCAACCTTACAAACCCACCAGATCTGGAACTCTGGTGCCTCTCAAGAGAAGACCATGCATGCATGGGGGGAGGGACGTGGGCGGGGCATTGCATGGTGTACCTGAAACCAAAGGAGAAACCCTAGCCTCAGTCCTGCTGCGTTACATGGATTTTCCAGTATTCCTGCACTCATAGCATCCTTTTCTGTGCATCCTAACATGCCTTTCGGTCCATATTTACACATCCATGGGGCTTACCATTACCGCATTCCTCATTTTCATTCCTCCAGATTTCTCCATGGATCTCTCTCGTCCTGAGTTTAGGGCACACCTCTGTGCAGAGAGAGCAATAGGAAACCAAATCTCCCTTTCTTGCCCATCTGGCAAGGCTTTCCCAGTTCTGTCTTCCATGAAATCATGAAGTTCCTAGAGCTGCATGACACACAAACCTTTGATTAGGGCAGCACTCCCTTACTCTCTCTCAAGTGTCTGCCAGTCCCCACGTGGCACCCAGTTGTTCACCCCTTGGCTAACTGCTGCTTTTCTCTGCTGACAATTTTGCAGCAATATACAAGTGAGGCTGGGAGAGTACAACATTGATGTGCAGGAAGACAGTGAAGTAGTCCGGAGCTCTTCAGTAGTCATTCGCCATCCTAACTACAGTTCAAGAACCATTGATAATGACATTATGTTGATCAAGCTGGCATCCGCCGTGGACTACAGTGCCGATGTTCAACCCATAGCCCTGCCCACCTCTTGTGCCAAGGCGGGGACCGAGTGCCTGATTTCGGGGTGGGGAAACACACTGAGCAGTGGCAGTGAGTACCTACACACATTGCATGTAGCTGTTCACACTTCTCCTGCTCTTCCACCATGCTCGTGAGACCCATGTACAGTTCACCCCTTCTTTGCAGCCTTTTCTTGTTGTGCCTGCAAGTCCTCCACACTGCCCTGCCTCCACACTGCCCTGCCAGTGTGTCTCAATCTACAATGCACTTCACCGTTTTACTTTACCCTGCTTAGCTGGATGGCTCTCGCATATAGGTCTTTTGGTCTTTCTGTTCACTGACTGTACCGAGTCCCAAGACAAAACCTAAAATTGTTACTGCTCTCCCGGCAGTCAATTACCCTGAACTTCTCCAGTGCCTGCAAGCACCAATTCTGAGTGACCAAGAGTGCCAAGAGGCATACCCGGGCCAAATTACGAGCAACATGATCTGCGTAGGATTCCTGCAGGGTGGGAAAGACTCATGCCAGGTAGGAGTTGATGTCTGCACAGAGCCCTGGGCCACACACTGCCAGGGTGCCCCAGGCTGCACAGTATATGTCGGAGCTTGGCAGCCTGCTTAGCTTCAGCCTCCTCCTCGCCAGGTGTTCTCTTCTGATGCACTCCTTCCAGCAGGATTTGGATGCAGGGTGGACTTCACTGAAAATAGCCGGTCCAGCCACATCTGCTGGTTGGCACCGAGCATGGTACCAGTGAATTGTTGGGGGCCAGGGGAGGCCAGCAAACAAGGGGTGGGATCTCTCTGTGCTCCCTTATCAGGGCCTGCTGCGCTTTGTTTTGCATTCCCTGGATTCTTTTTGCCAAGTCAAAAACTTTCCAGGTGAGATTCTGCTTTTCAGTCATCTTGTGCCTCTAAATTTTCCCCTCCAGGGTGACTCAGGTGGACCAGTTGCATGCAACGGAGAACTCCAGGGCATTGTGTCGTGGGGAATTGGGTGTGCTCTGAAAGGTTATCCCGGTGTCTACACCAAGGTCTGCAATTATGTTGATTGGATCCAAGAGACCATTGCAGCCCACTGATACCTTGACAACCACCTGGCTCCTTGGCCACTACCCTCCTGCCCTAATACTGTCCTTAAGAAGACAACAGCACAAATAAATATCTCACTTAAAGAGCCTTAAAGACATTTACTTTGGGGACTGAAGCTCGGTAGAGACAAGTGGGGTTCCCTGCAGCCTTCCACCAGCTCCTCCTGAACCTTCCCTGCTGTTCCGGTTCAGGTGCATACACTGGAAGCAGCGCTCTAGAGCTGCTGGGCTGTCAGGCTACGGGAATACGGCACTGTGCCACCATCCAAGAAGTCTTCTGAGCTAGGCACCTCCTTTTCTTTGCTCCTGGCCCTCTTACTGAGAAAGGGAGCAGGTCTCTAGGGAGTGGGTTCCTACAGCAGCAGAGCAGAGTTCCATTTTGCTCCTGCCGGTGGCAAAGTTTTCTTCTCACTCGCACCGTAACAGCTTTGATGGTGGCCATTACTGCTATGGCACTAGGTGGGACAGCAGGCAGAATCCAGAAGCACAGAGCAATCAGGCCGCAGACAACACCTGTGGGCACTGATATGTTCCCCTTCTCCCTTGCTCCTGGACATCTGAGACAGGTGGACTGTGTCCACCAGGGTCCACCAGGGTCCAGCAGGTAACACAGACTAACTGCTAGGGAAAGGCAGACAATAGCAAACAGGTGGGAAAAATGCCCGGGACCTGATAGCAGTGTAAAGCATGGAGGGAAGATCAGTTAAGAAAGGAAGGATAGAGAGCAACTTTCCCATAAGCTTTGGGCCCCGAAAGGACATAGCAGCTTTGGCATAAGCTTGGCCCCCAAAAGGCCCCCAAAAGGACATAGAGGATCGGGGAGTTCCAGTTTTAAAGTGTATATTTAACCCATCTCATGCAGCACATGATCTGTAGAGAATGGCAAGAAAGACCTCCCCCAAAGCACCCTGAGGCAGTATAAACTGGGCCACTACGGAGCAACTTTAGCCTCTCCAAACCTAGAAACTGCCTCTTTGTTGTGAGAATTTCGGATGGGGAGCTTGCAAGGAAAAAAGAGAGGCCTAGGAGGGACTGGGAAAAGTGCAAGATTCTTGCAAGGGTGGCGAGGTGGAGAGTCGAGTGGTCTGAAAAAGTTGGGAAGGAGTTTAGAAGTGGGAGCTAGTGAGTTTGGCATAGTGAAATAGAATGGAGGAGGAGGGAAAACTCATACCACATAAGCAGATGCAATCGTATCAGAAATGGAATAAGAATGGGCTGGTTGGGTATGAGAGGTGTGAAAGAAGGAGCATAGGACTGACTGGGCAGAGGATCTGGGATGCCAAGCCCCAGGTGGAAAGGTTTCTGCAAGAAGAATTGTCTCCAGTCAGGTGGGCCCTGACTCTCCCGATGGTCTCTTTTTTATTAAGGGGGCGATCTCACTGCTTTCCCCAAGACTTACTGTTGGGCAGCGCTGAATCTGGTAGCCCAACAGAGGGGTGGCTGCCATGGGGTGTCCCCCAGGCCCAGACAGTAGCAAGGCGGAGAATGTGTTCTCAGTAGGCACGCATACATGCAACACACGCGTACCTACATGTGCAGCCGAGCACACAGATCATCACAGACTGACACACTCACCACTCACAAAAACAAAACCAGCATCAATGGCATCAACTTGGACATCTTCATTTTCCTTCTTTTCATGTTTTCTGTTTTGTTTTGTTTGGCGTGAGTGAAGAACCTCTTCCTGATGTCCAGCCTAAACTTCCCCTGCCTCAGCTTAACACCATTCCCGCGGGTCCTGTCACTGGTGATAACGGAGAATAGGTCACCTGCCTCTCCACTCCCCCTCACGAGGAAGTTGTAGACTGCGATGAGGTTCCCGCTCAGCCTCCTCTTCTCCAGGCTGAACAGGCCAAGTGACCTCAGCTGCTCCTCATATGTCTTCCCCTCTAGGCCCTTCACCATCTTCGTCGCCCTCCTCTGGACACTCTCCAACAGGTTAACGTCCTTCTTGTACTGTGGTGCCCAGAAGTGCACACAGTACTCGAGGTGAGGCCGCACCAGTGCAGAGTAGAGCCGGACAATCACTTCTCTCAACCGACTAGCAACACCGTGCTTGATGCACCCCAGGATACGGTTGGCCCTCCTGGCTGCCAGGGCACACTGCCGGCTCATGTTCAACTTGCTGTCAACCATAACCCCCAGATCCCTCTCTGCGGGACTGCTCTCCGGCGTCTCATCGCCCAGTCTGTACGTATAGCCAGGGTTGCCCTGTCCCACGTGCAGGATCCGGCACTTGCTTTTGTTAAAATACATGTGGTTGGTGATCGCCCAGCTCTCCAATCTGTCTAGATCTCTCTGCAAGGCCTTTCCACCCTCATCCGAGTCCACAACTTCTCCAAGTTTGGTGTTGTCAGCAAATCTGCTCAAAACACTTTCTAGTCCTACATCCAAAACATTTATAAAAACATTGAAAAAGACTGGCCCTAAAATGGAGCCTTGAGGGACCCCACTAGTGACCATCCGCCAGACAGATGTGGCTCTTCTGGGATAGGTCTGGGTAGAGCGCAGACAGGCTGTTTCTCCAACTCTGAAATTTGGGTTCCCCCCTGCCTCCCATTGTGCTTCTTGTCTCTTTGATTGCAGAGGTGAACCTTTGACGGGCTAATCACTCTTGTGTGGTGGGACTGGGAAAAATGAGGCCAGGGTCTCATCTGAGTGTCCCCCTGTCTGCCATCGCCTCTCTGCTTCAATTTTTATTACATAACCTAGCGTTTACCTTTTCTTCAAAGAAAGGGAAGTTCACAGAAAAGAGCAAAAAGGTATCTTCAAGAAAGTACGGCTATAGAGTTGTGTATTTTGGAGTTCTTCTTCTAGGCCTTCTTTTTGACAGTCTGCATGCACTTAAGCACAGGCCAATTGCTTGTCTCAAGAGGTATGGCAGACATAAGCACATAGAACAAAGTGGCAAAACAGATCACAGACTGCAAATATGCCATGCTGCTCTCTGATGTTGTGGCAAAGCTGGATACGCTGGAGTGAAAAATACCATCTGATCACAGGAAAAAAAAAAGAAAAAAAAAAGAGAGAGAAAAAGAGAGAGAAAAAGAGAAAGGGAAAGGGAAAGGGAAAGGGAAAGGGAAAGGGAAAGGGAAAGGGAAAGGGAAAGGGAAAGGGAAAAGGGAAAGGGAAAGGGAAAGGGAAAGGGAAAGGGAAAGGGAAAGGGAAAGGGAAAGGGAAAGGGAAAAAGAAAAAAAGGAAAAGGAAAAGGAAAAGGAAAAGGAAAAGGAAAAGGAAAAAGGAAAAGGAAAAGGAAAAGGAAAAAGGAAAAGGAAAAGGAAAAGGAGAAAAGGAAAAGGAAAAGGAAAAGGAAAAGGAAAAGGAAAAGGGAAAAGGAAAAGGAAAAGGAAAAGGAAAAGGAAAAGGAAAAGGAGGAAAAGGAAAAGGAAAAGGAAAAGGAAAAGAAGAAAAAGAAAAAGAAAAAGAAAAAGAAAAAGAAAAAGAAAAAGAAAAAGAAAAAGAAAAAGAAAAAGAAAAAGAAAAAGAAAAAGAAAAAGAAAAAGAAAAAGAAAAAGAAAAAGAAAAAGAAAAAGGAAAAGGAAAAGGAAAAGGAAAAGGAAAAGGAAAAGGAAAAGGAAAAGGAAAAGGAAAAGGAAAAGGAAAAGGAAAAGGAAAAGGAAAAGGAAAAGGAAAAGAAAAGAAAGAGGAAAAAGAGAGAGGGACGATGAGAATAGCTGGTAAGAGTAAGGACAGGGAAGCAGCTGGGAGGATGTCCTATGCTAGATCCTCCCTCCCATACTCCGCTTTACCACAATTTCTAAGAGACTTCTGTAGTGCCTGGATGGCTCACTCACTGTCATGCCAGGATCAACCAAGCTGCATAAATTTTACTTTGCTTCCAGGCTCTGCTCTAAAATAAGCTACGCTCTTCTTGACTAGGGAAATACAGACGCATGACAGACACTTATGATAATTGTAGTCCTGCCCTGGGCATAGGGAAGGCTCTGAGGAGGCTAACTTTCTTTGTTACCCTGACTTAATGCAATCCAAAAAAGACATTTCTGAAAGGGCCTTGCACACCCTGGTAGCCAATGTTCTTACTTCGGGAGTTGTTCAGCAAGGAGTGTAGCACACCGTTCCTTGCTCCTAAGGAACACTCATCTATCTGCTCCTCAGAAAATTCTCAGGCCCCATATCTACTCACTGGACAGGCGCCATGGTCATATCCCTACTTGTCAGGGACACTGGAGAGCATACAAAGCTTTCACACATCACATACAATATATTTTCTTCCCCTCTGGGAAGAAAATATAGCTTTTCAGGTCATTTCGGTTTCCTTCTTTAAAAAGCAGGGGCAAAAAAGAGAGACGGGGAATATCCACTACCAATTCCGCTGAGATGTACACTGCTCATACAGAAAGAGCATGCACTTTCTAAAAATCTTTGAAAGCTAAGGGACAGGTATGAATCTCTCTAGAGCTCCTGGCAAATTCACGAGGGATAACAACAAAAAGGGAGGAAAAAATGAAAACCTCAGTTAGCTAGGACACACTTGGCAGACTAGAAAAGTCAGACTGATCATGAGGTGATGTCTAGTCACAGCTTTTGCTTTCAGGAAAAAAAGGCTGGCAGAGATACCTTCCTTTCTTTTATTCGGAAGTGAATTAGGAAGTGCTCCCAGGAAGGTTACACTGTAGGGAATATGCTTTGCTGACCGGAAAACTGAAGAAACTAAGATGTGACTAAGCACATTTGTTTTGTGCCTCCGCTATCTTTGCTTCTGTCCGACAGAAGTTCTGAGTTGTGAGGTATAATCATCTGTCACGTACTGAGAAGATCTCTCGAGAATGGAATGCTGTATGATTACATTTACTAGAATGTAAATGTACTAGCTCTGGCAAGATGTCCCAAGTCATATCCAGAGGTGTAAATGAGTTGGCAAACCATTCATGAAGCAAATACACCCTAGGTCCATGCCTGATAGCTCCAATGCAGAATGATGAAATGACTGACAGTACAACATTCAGAGAGCAATTTTTTGGTCTGCAGGCAGTCCCACATTTTTGTCAATGACGTCAGAACTCTGCCTGTCTTGCAGAAAGGCTAAGCAACACTTAACAGCCACATGAATGCTTGGCTTTTCTTTTAAAGGCTCGCTAACAAGGGTATCAAAGGTGGGCTGTCTCTTCTCCCTCCTCCGACCAAGCTTGATGGACAAATCAGAACACTCCACCCCTCATCCCTGCATCACAACTAGAACACAAATTCCCCAGAATTATTACACTCTCTGGCAATATCCAGTCCATGCTTTGCTTGTTACCTCTCCTAGTTATCATTCTTATCTCAAGTTGTCCTGTGTGCTGGGCACCAGAAAGGACTGTTGTGGTTTAACACTGATAGACAGCTAAGTACCACACAACCACCCTCGAACTCCCACTCCTCAGCAGGGCAGAGTGGGGAGAAAATGATAGAGGAAAAAACTTGCAGATTTGAGGTAAGAGCAGTTTAATGAACATAAAGCAAAGGCTGTGCAGAAGCAAAAGGAGAGAACAACAGTTCTTTACTCCCCATCAGCAAGGGATGTTCAGACACTTCCGGGAAGCAGGGCCTCAATACATGTAGTGGCCGTTCAGGAAGACGAATGCTTTCACAACAAAAGTACCCTCTTCTTTCTTTCCTTGCCTCTTCCCCCCAGCTTCTATTGCTGAGCATGATGCCATATAGAATGGAATATCCCTTTGGTCAGTTTAGTCTTGCCCACCCCCAGCTTACTGACCTTTAGTGGCAGTAAGGGGGCAGAGCTGGAGATAGAGCCTTCATGCTGTGCAAGCACTGTGCAGCAATAGCCAAAACATTGGTGCGATACCAACACTGGTCTAGCTACAAGTACAACGCAGAGCACTACAAAGGCTGCTGTGTGAAAAGTTCTGTCCCAGTCAGATGCGGTCAGCAAAAAAGGGAACAACTTTGCTGGCTATCTCTTCATGGCACTGTTCACTAGTGACATAAGTGGTATTCCAGCCAATACGGAAGAGGGGAGAGCCTGTGAGGACATTCCAACAATTTGAAAATCAAGTCTGACATATCATCTGGAAAGTGGAATTTCTTCTTTACCCGCTGGAGGCCCTGACACATGTGGGTAGACAGTGACAGAGGTCTGGGACTGTTTCCAAACTACTCTTCTCCACATGCCTGTCCCTCATAGCTGAGAATGCACTCTGCCTGCTGACATAAAAGTTTATTTCCCCCCATTTTATCTCATCCTCCCCATGGTCCTCCATTTTCTTTTCTCCCCTAACATACCAGGCAAAGATATTAAACAGTCTCCACTTGCAGTGGTCAGGGAGGGAAAGACTGTGACTTTCAATAGTTCCTTTGTCACCTGGTGCAAACAGTCTGAAGGGAAGGATGCCAGGCTTTTTCTGAAAAAAAGGATGTGAGGGCAGATTCTGAGAAGGAGTTCAACAACAGCTTCCAGAACAATAGGACACAAAGCTATGCTCTGTTACCATTTGTATATTGTGCTGTTCCATGACTCAGGCAACCATTACTCTTCTCAGAGGCATCTCAACTACTAAGCATCTGACAGAGCACAAGCCTCTCTAAGTGAAAACAGTATTTGTTAAGCATTTTTAAGACAGCTACGTAGTCCACTTTTACGGGTTTTTCATGGACTTTCCCAGCGCCAGTTGGGGTAAGGGGGATTTAAAATCAGAACCCAGGAAAATCTCTGTTCCTTTGACTGTTCCAGGAAAACTAAGGAAGCCCAGCACACCCAGTTAACGGGGGAAAATGGTATAGACAGCAGCCCCAATTAGTAAAATAGCCTCACTAGGTCATAGCACTGGTACATTAAGAAAACTAGTCCTAGGAAGAGGTTGCCTTCATTTCCCAAGTACAGCTCTCAGGGATTCTGCACCAGGAAAAGTTTAGTCATACGGCTGGGGGCCGGGCGTGATGGCGAGCGTTCGTGTTCGCCTGCTGTTTTCTCCAGTAGGAGTATGTTGTCGCCTGAGTGTTCACCACACTCTTTCAGATGTTTTAAATAGACGCATAGCACCTGACAACATGCTGATAAACAGAAAGCATCTTCTACTCCAAAATGATTGTACACAATGGACTGAAAGACTCCTGAAGATGAGGCTACAAAATGTTCCAAGATTCTTCTAGGAAGAAGAATCTACAAACATTTAATATTTTCCTGTGGTGGCTTTACCTTGTTTGCAATTTGAGCTCCACCACAACCACTCTCTCACTCCTCCTCCTTAGAAGAAGAGGGGAAGAATAAAGTATGCTTGAAAGAAAACTAAGAAACTTTAAAAAAAAAAAACACAAAAAACTCAGTGGTTGAGATAAGGAAAATTTAACTAAAGGGAAAAGGAAGAAGGAAAAATAAAACAACAAGAGAAAAAAATAAAATAAAAGACAAGCAAAGACTGCATGGAAGCACAGAGACAGAAAATAAATTAGTCTCTATTTTCCAGCAACGTGTGATGTTCGGCCACATCCCAGGAAGCATGGCCTCAGTACATGTAGTGGTTGTTCGGGAGGACAGACATTTTTGTAACAAGAGCCCTCCCATGCCCCGCTTCTCCTTTCCCACCTTTTATTGCAGAGTGTGACATCATATGGCATGGAATATCCCTTTGGTCAGTTTAGGTCAGCTGCTCTTCTCTCTCCTCCGACCAAGCTTCATGGACAAATCAGAGCACGGGGAGGAGCATCAGTCTCTAGCCTCTTCTCTCTTAATGCACACTGTTCTGGAACGGCTGCTCCTAACCATGCTGACCATTTTGCTTACTCTTCTGCCTGGTGAGAGACAGTAGATCCATCTGCAGCATCATCCAGGCCATGCTGGACTGGAGTGAGGTGAAGGACCACTGTCCATACTCCTTCTTCTCCCTTCCACTTTTTCTCTCTAACTCATGCAGGTGCTGGGGTCGGAAGACTCATCTTACAATGGCCAGAAGAAACCCTCAAGAGAGGTGGAGAGACGGTGGACATCTCCTGTTACCAGAATCATACCCGCCAACTTGCCTACATGTTCTGGTACCAGCAGCCTCCAGGGAGTGGTCTTAAGTTAGTAGCCAGCACTTCTATGTGGTTGCAGAACTCTTATGCGGAAGGTTACAGTCAGGCCAAGTTTGAGATCAGCAGAGACAACAGCGATCTCTCTGTTATGACTATCAAGAATGTGACATGCGAGGATGCAGCCACGTATTTCTGTGCTGCGAGTGATCACACGGTACAGTGAGGGGGTTGAGCACTAACACAAAATCCCCACCTTACCGGAATGGGAGACGAAGTCTCTGAAAAATGTGAGACAGTTTGGAGAGGGGCAGAGGAAGAGCAGAAGGAAAACAAGGGCAAAGTGGGTTAACGGAGCCGGGACTCTTTGGAGGGAAGTGGGTCAGGCAAAACAATGCAGCAGCACCTAGCATTTTTGAAGACAAAAACTCTTCAGACATACAAACACGTAGGTGGGCATTAAGAATTGGGGCACTGCTGGCGTGGTTAGTGAAAGGCAGCAGATACTTCTCAGGACTAGTGAGTGCTACAGCAGCACAGCCGTGTTCTGGGCCACTAGTCCCCACAGCAGGCCCTACCGTGGCACCGAGGAGAGAGAGAGTGTGGTTAAAGTACAAAGCAGAAGGAAAATTCAAGGCTCTCCCACATACCACCCAAAGACAGAAGTGCCCACTGAAGGAAAGATTGTTGAGGGAGGAGAGCCCAGCATCTGGCAATGGACATGGGACGCTGACACCAGTCCAGCTGGGAGGAAGCATGCCCAGGGCACCAGGCATACATTCCAGTGTGGAAGGGGCAGCCCCTTGGCAGCTTCACAAGTAACAATGTGCTCCGGGAGACACTTTTAGCCACCTGCTCCACACACCTCTTAATTGCCACAGGAACGCATACAGTTCTGAGCACGACTAAGGCACCTCTTGATGGCAAAACTGCATGGCCAGAGAAAGGAAACCACAGAAGGCTGTTCTCACATGGTGCGTCCATTGTGATGGACAGCTGTGGGCAGAAACTGAATACACGTTGGCCAGAGCGCTGCCTAACTAGGTTTGCAATTTCCCTAACCAACCTCCCCCTTTTAAGGCTCCCTTCAAGACCCAGGGAAAGAACAGTCATCCGCTGTGTGGAAGCACATGGTGTGTGGGCAAAGCTGTGGTCTGGTCTGCTCATGAGAACGTCAGGCACCTCGGCAGCGGTACGTGGGACACTAGTACTGTAGGCAGTCAGTCAAAAAGGAGCTGCAAAACAGCACATCCTTCAAGCACCACTCTGCACACCAGGTGGGGCCTCTCTGTACCCGCTTCCTCCCAAGGCCTCAGGAAGCCCAGAGTAAAACACAAGACTCTTTTTGTAATTATTATTTATTTATTTATTTATTTTAATTTACCAGTTTAAAAAATGGATCATCCACTCTCAACAACACACACGACATCACAGGGGGGCAGGTTGGTAATCTCCTTAGAGGAAAAAGGTCTCTCAAAGACTCTCTGTGCTACTTGCCTACGTCAAACAGCAGACACCACTTACCCCTTCCCGGACTAATGCCAGAGCTTGCAGCAGAAGTCCTGGATCCTTGTTCTTAAGTCCTTGATGACAGACATAGTGAACGTACTGCACCCAAGTCCCTCCCCGTTCTCCTACCCACCTCTCAGGGGCCCTTTTGAGAGGCCTCTCTGAATCCCAGTAATTGAGAGGGCATGCCTGTAGGCTCAATGGTGCTGGAGCTCATGGCGCAAACAGATCTCAAATGGACAACTCAGAGATCATCCAGGAGACAGGCCCCATCAGAAAAGAATTCAGGCTTTTCATCAGAAACTCTGAAGGATGAACGGACTCCTTTGTGTTCAGGTCAAAATTAGAACATCTTGCCTCCTTCCCACCTCCTCCTCTTTCTTTAAGATGAGGAACCTCTCCATGAAATGTAAATGCCCTCTTCTGCTCACTGGGGGTGAACATCCCACAGGCCCGTTTTTCGGGCTCTTTCCAAACATAAACTCCTGAGGAAGGGGGGGGGGGCGTCCAACTATCCAGCTGCAAAAAATTCTCTCATTGAGTGCAGTGGCACTGAAGCACAATGCTGGTGGCTCCAGGGGCATGGGAGGAAGGAGGGTTGCTGAATGCAGAGCAGCTGTGTTGGGTATTATCAATGGACTGGCAATGACAGCTTGCATTTCTAGAAATGTGTTCTCCTAGTTCAGGTATTTCAGTCAGCTGTGTCATCACTGTACTCAGATAAAATAAGTAAACTCGTCCAGGCTGATGCAAGATCCTGGGAAAGGGAAAGCTGGAGAGACTGTGGGCTGACAAAGATAAAGCTCTTCAGGAGCATAAAGCAGAGGAGTTTCTGAGACTAGTCCTTGTACACGTCACAGAGCTTGGTGGTAGAGGCACCATGCATTCTCTCTTCCTCATTCTCTCCTGCCTGGGAGCTGCTGGTACGTTCTCTACAGCTGCCGATCTTCTAGCTATCTGCACACCTGAGCAAACCTTCTCTCATAGCCTCTTGCCTTGTCCTCTCTACCGGCCCTTCTCTTTCCCCAGTAGCACAACATTCTGTTTTTCCTCAATTTCCACCCATGTCAGAGGCATGGACTCTCAGCCTCCTAGAGAGATAGAGAAGGTAGGACAAGACAGGGGTGCATAAAACAATGCAGGGCTTGCTGTCTCCTCCTCTGCAAGAATTAGCGAGTATGAAACACACGTAGGCGTTTTGGCAGGTTCACAAACAGCAAAGGACAATTTGTGCTCTTTTAGGAAGGCTGTGAAACCCTTTCCACATTTTTTGAGGATGCAAAAGTTTTACATGGCCTCATAAAATTGGGGGGGGGGGGGCGCAGGTCAGAGGGGAGGACGATGGGACGGACAGACAGGCAACACATTTGTGAAAGAGAAAGCCATTGAAGTTTATGAAGTCATCTTCTGCTCCTTGCATCTGTAATGGATGGTCAGAGGCAGGGTCCCAGCCTACAATGTTCTAGTGCAGTGGGCTCCAAAATGGGGTGCATGCACCTCGGGGGTTGTGCATTACCGTGTGGGAGGAAAACATGAGAACTTCAGTAGGGCAAGTATGTAACTTATAAATGAACAAATAGACATATGTCGCGGTGCGGGAGGGTGTTTTGCTGATAGGGATGTGCAATCAAAAAAAGGCTGGAGACCACTGTTCTATTGGCTTCTACAAATATGTTCTTTCTTACATTCTGCTATAAGTTCATCCTCCAACTCTGTGGAGCCTTTGTGTTCTCTCTCAGTCCTTCACTACCATGTTTTTTCTACCTCTCTTGCTCACTCTTTGTCTCACCCCTGCAAATTAAGAAGTTCTCTCAACTGCATTTGCCATTTTCCACTTTCCACCCTACACAAATGATCACCATACGCTTTCTACTATGGCACAGCTGGTGCATCCTAATCCAAAGATACCCCAGAAGGAACACAGTGAAGGCTGCGTACAATTCATTTGTGAGGTTCTTTGGCAGCTTGTGCTCTTCTGTTCTCTTCCTGACTTGAGGTGGTACAGACAAAGCCTGGTGTTTCAGGGTAGTGTAGAAAGAACTTAGCAGGATATTTCAGGAGTTGCCTGAAGAGTTCTGAAGTTTCAAGCTCTTTTGGCTCTTGCTAATTCCTCTGTAGCTCACTGGCTGCTGCTGCACTTTAAGAGAATCGATGGTGCTCTGAAACCCAATTCTCTTTCCCTCAGTTGCTTTCCCTGGAGATGCTGATGATGACAAGATTGTGGGAGGCTACAACTGCCCACAGCATTCAGTTCCCTACCAGGTGTCCCTGAATGCTGGGTATCACTTTTGTGGAGGGTCCCTCATCAACAACCAGTGGGTCGTGTCAGCTGCTCACTGCTACAGATAGTAAGTATGGCTTGGGTTGTGTATCCGGACGGATTCTGGTCCAACCTTACAAACCCACCAGATCTGGAACTCTGGTGCCTCTCAAGAGAAGACCATGCATGCATGGGGGGAGGGACGTGGGCGGGGCATTGCATGGTGTACCTGAAACCAAAGGAGAAACCCTAGCCTCAGTCCTGCTGCGTTACATGGATTTTCCAGTATTCCTGCACTCATAGCATCCTTTTCTGTGCATCCTAACATGCCTTTCGGTCCATATTTACACATCCATGGGGCTTACCATTACCGCATTCCTCATTTTCATTCCTCCAGATTTCTCCATGGATCTCTCTCGTCCTGAGTTTAGGGCACACCTCTGTGCAGAGAGAGCAATAGGAAACCAAATCTCCCTTTCTTGCCCATCTGGCAAGGCTTTCCCAGTTCTGTCTTCCATGAAATCATGAAGTTCCTAGAGCTGCATGACACACAAACCTTTGATTAGGGCAGCACTCCCTTACTCTCTCTCAAGTGTCTGCCAGTCCCCACGTGGCACCCAGTTGTTCACCCCTTGGCTAACTGCTGCTTTTCTCTGCTGACAATTTTGCAGCAATATACAAGTGAGGCTGGGAGAGTACAACATTGATGTGCAGGAAGACAGTGAAGTAGTCCGGAGCTCTTCAGTAGTCATTCGCCATCCTAACTACAGTTCAAGAACCATTGATAATGACATTATGTTGATCAAGCTGGCATCCGCCGTGGACTACAGTGCCGATGTTCAACCCATAGCCCTGCCCACCTCTTGTGCCAAGGCGGGGACCGAGTGCCTGATTTCGGGGTGGGGAAACACACTGAGCAGTGGCAGTGAGTACCTACACACATTGCATGTAGCTGTTCACACTTCTCCTGCTCTTCCACCATGCTCGTGAGACCCATGTACAGTTCACCCCTTCTTTGCAGCCTTTTCTTGTTGTGCCTGCAAGTCCTCCACACTGCCCTGCCTCCACACTGCCCTGCCAGTGTGTCTCAATCTACAATGCACTTCACCGTTTTACTTTACCCTGCTTAGCTGGATGGCTCTCGCATATAGGTCTTTTGGTCTTTCTGTTCACTGACTGTACCGAGTCCCAAGACAAAACCTAAAATTGTTACTGCTCTCCCGGCAGTCAATTACCCTGAACTTCTCCAGTGCCTGCAAGCACCAATTCTGAGTGACCAAGAGTGCCAAGAGGCATACCCGGGCCAAATTACGAGCAACATGATCTGCGTAGGATTCCTGCAGGGTGGGAAAGACTCATGCCAGGTAGGAGTTGATGTCTGCACAGAGCCCTGGGCCACACACTGCCAGGGTGCCCCAGGCTGCACAGTATATGTCGGAGCTTGGCAGCCTGCTTAGCTTCAGCCTCCTCCTCGCCAGGTGTTCTCTTCTGATGCACTCCTTCCAGCAGGATTTGGATGCAGGGTGGACTTCACTGAAAATAGCCGGTCCAGCCACATCTGCTGGTTGGCACCGAGCATGGTACCAGTGAATTGTTGGGGGCCAGGGGAGGCCAGCAAACAAGGGGTGGGATCTCTCTGTGCTCCCTTATCAGGGCCTGCTGCGCTTTGTTTTGCATTCCCTGGATTCTTTTTGCCAAGTCAAAAACTTTCCAGGTGAGATTCTGCTTTTCAGTCATCTTGTGCCTCTAAATTTTCCCCTCCAGGGTGACTCAGGTGGACCAGTTGCATGCAACGGAGAACTCCAGGGCATTGTGTCGTGGGGAATTGGGTGTGCTCTGAAAGGTTATCCCGGTGTCTACACCAAGGTCTGCAATTATGTTGATTGGATCCAAGAGACCATTGCAGCCCACTGATACCTTGACAACCACCTGGCTCCTTGGCCACTACCCTCCTGCCCTAATACTGTCCTTAAGAAGACAACAGCACAAATAAATATCTCACTTAAAGAGCCTTAAAGACATTTACTTTGGGGACTGAAGCTCGGTAGAGACAAGTGGGGTTCCCTGCAGCCTTCCACCAGCTCCTCCTGAACCTTCCCTGCTGTTCCGGTTCAGGTGCATACACTGGGAGCAGCGCTCTAGAGCTGCTGGGCTGTCAGGCTACGGGAATACGACACTGTGCCACCATCCAAGAAGTCTTCTGAGCTAGGCACCTCCTTTTCTTTGCTCCTGGCCCTCTTACTGAGAAAGGGAGCAGGTCTCTAGGGAGTGGGTTCCTACAGCAGCAGAGCAGAGTTCCATTTTGCTCCTGCCGGTGGCAAAGTTTTCTTCTCACTCGCACCGTAACAGCTTTGATGGTGGCCATTACTGCTATGGCACTAGGTGGGACAGCAGGCAGAATCCAGAAGCACAGAGCAATCAGGCCGCAGACAACACCTGTGGGCACTGATATGTTCCCCTTCTCCCTTGCTCCTGGACATCTGAGACAGGTGGACTGTGTCCACCAGGGTCCACCAGGGTCCAGCAGGTAACACAGACTAACTGCTAGGGAAAGGCAGACAATAGCAAACAGGTGGGAAAAATGCCCGGGACCTGATAGCAGTGTAAAGCATGGAGGGAAGATCAGTTAAGAAAGGAAGGATAGAGAGCAACTTTCCCATAAGCTTTGGGCCCCGAAAGGACATAGCAGCTTTGGCATAAGCTTGGCCCCCAAAAGGCCCCCAAAAGGACATAGAGGATCGGGGAGTTCCAGTTTTAAAGTGTATATTTAACCCATCTCATGCAGCACATGATCTGTAGAGAATGGCAAGAAAGACCTCCCCCAAAGCACCCTGAGGCAGTATAAACTGGGCCACTACGGAGCAACTTTAGCCTCTCCAAACCTAGAAACTGCCTCTTTGTTGTGAGAATTTCGGATGGGGAGCTTGCAAGGAAAAAAGAGAGGCCTAGGAGGGACTGGGAAAAGTGCAAGATTCTTGCAAGGGTGGCGAGGTGGAGAGTCGAGTGGTCTGAAAAAGTTGGGAAGGAGTTTAGAAGTGGGAGCTAGTGAGTTTGGCATAGTGAAATAGAATGGAGGAGGAGGGAAAACTCATACCACATAAGCAGATGCAATCGTATCAGAAATGGAATAAGAATGGGCTGGTTGGGTATGAGAGGTGTGAAAGAAGGAGCATAGGACTGACTGGGCAGAGGATCTGGGATGCCAAGCCCCAGGTGGAAAGGTTTCTGCAAGAAGAATTGTCTCCAGTCAGGTGGGCCCTGACTCTCCCGATGGTCTCTTTTTTATTAAGGGGGCGATCTCACTGCTTTCCCCAAGACTTACTGTTGGGCAGCGCTGAATCTGGTAGCCCAACAGAGGGGTGGCTGCCATGGGGTGTCCCCCAGGCCCAGACAGTAGCAAGGCGGAGAATGTGTTCTCAGTAGGCACGCATACATGCAACACACGCGTACCTACATGTGCAGCCGAGCACACAGATCATCACAGACTGACACACTCACCACTCACAAAAACAAAACCAGCATCAATGGCATCAACTTGGACATCTTCATTTTCCTTCTTTTCATGTTTTCTGTTTTGTTTTGTTTGGCGTGAGTGAAGAACCTCTTCCTGATGTCCAGCCTAAACTTCCCCTGCCTCAGCTTAACACCATTCCCGCGGGTCCTGTCACTGGTGATAACGGAGAATAGGTCACCTGCCTCTCCACTCCCCCTCACGAGGAAGTTGTAGACTGCGATGAGGTTCCCGCTCAGCCTCCTCTTCTCCAGGCTGAACAGGCCAAGTGACCTCAGCTGCTCCTCATATGTCTTCCCCTCTAGGCCCTTCACCATCTTCGTCGCCCTCCTCTGGACACTCTCCAACAGGTTAACGTCCTTCTTGTACTGTGGTGCCCAGAAGTGCACACAGTACTCGAGGTGAGGCCGCACCAGTGCAGAGTAGAGCCGGACAATCACTTCTCTCAACCGACTAGCAACACCGTGCTTGATGCACCCCAGGATACGGTTGGCCCTCCTGGCTGCCAGGGCACACTGCCGGCTCATGTTCAACTTGCTGTCAACCATAACCCCCAGATCCCTCTCTGCGGGACTGCTCTCCGGCGTCTCATCGCCCAGTCTGTACGTATAGCCAGGGTTGCCCTGTCCCACGTGCAGGATCCGGCACTTGCTTTTGTTAAAATACATGTGGTTGGTGATCGCCCAGCTCTCCAATCTGTCTAGATCTCTCTGCAAGGCCTTTCCACCCTCATCCGAGCCCACAACTTCTCCAAGTTTGGTGTTGTCAGCAAATCTGCTCAAAACACTTTCTAGTCCTACATCCAAAACATTTATAAAAACATTGAAAAAGACTGGCCCTAAAATGGAGCCTTGAGGGACCCCACTAGTGACCATCCGCCAGACAGATGTGGCTCTTCTGGGATAGCTCTGGGTAGAGCGCAGACAGGCTGTTTCTCCAACTCTGAAATTTGGGTTCCCCCCTGCCTCCCATTGTGCTTCTTGTCTCTTTGATTGCAGAGGTGAACCTTTGACGGGCTAATCACTCTTGTGTGGTGGGACTGGGAAAAATGAGGCCAGGGTCTCATCTGAGTGTCCCCCTGTCTGCCATCGCCTCTCTGCTTCAATTTTTATTACATAACCTAGCGTTTACCTTTTCTTCAAAGAAAGGGAAGTTCACAGAAAAGAGCAAAAAGGTATCTTCAAGAAAGTACGGCTATAGAGTTGTGTATTTTGGAGTTCTTCTTCTAGGCCTTCTTTTTGACAGTCTGCATGCACTTAAGCACAGGCCAATTGCTTGTCTCAAGAGGTATGGCAGACATAAGCACATAGAACAAAGTGGCAAAACAGATCACAGACTGCAAATATGCCATGCTGCTCTCTGATGTTGTGGCAAAGCTGGATACGCTGGAGTGAAAAATACCATCTGATCACAGGAAAAAAAAAAAGAAAAAAAAAAGAGAGAGAAAAAGAGAGAGAAAAAGAGAAAGGAAGGGAAAGGGAAAGGGAAAGGGAAAGGGAAAGGGAAAAGGAAGGGAAAGGGAAAGGGAAAGGGAAAGGGAAAGGGAAAGGGAAAGGGAAAAAGAAAAAAAGGAAAAGGAAAAAAGGAAAAGGAAAAGGAAAAGGAAAAGGAAAAGGAAAAGGAAAAAGGAAAAGGAAAAAGGAAAAGGAAAAGGAAAAGGAAAAGGAAAAGGGAAAAGGAAAAGGAAAAGGAAAAGGAAAAGGAAAAGGAGAAAGGAAAAGGAAAAGGAAAAGGAAAAGGGAAAAGAAAAGGAAAAGGAAAAAGGAAAGAAGAAAAAGAAAAAGAAAAAAAAAGAAAAAGAAAAAGAAAAAGAAAAGAAAAAGAAAAAGAAAAAGAAAAAGAAAAAGAAAAAGAAAAAGAAAAAGAAAAAGAAAAAGAAAAGAAAAGAAAAAGAAAAAGAAAAAGAAAAAGAAAAAGAAAAAGAAAAAGAAAAAGAAAAAGAAAAAGAAAAAGAAAAAGAAAAAGAAAAAGAAAAAGAAAAGAAAAAGAAAAAGAAAGAAGAAAGAAAAAGAAAAAAGAAAAAGAAAAAGAAAAAGAAAAAGAAAAAGAAAAAGAAAAAGAAAAAGAAAAGAAAAAGAAAAAGAAAAAGAAAAAGAAAAAGAAAAAGAAAAGAAAAAGAAAAAGAAAAGAAAAAGAAAAAGAAAAAGAAAAAGAAAAAGAAAAAGGAAAAGAAAAAGAAAAAGGAAAAGGAAAGAGGAAAAGGGAAAAGGAAAAGGAAAAGGAAAAGGGAAAAGGAAAAGGAAAAGGAAAAGGAAAAGGAAAAGGAAAAGGAAAAGGAAAAGGAAAAGGAAAAGGAAAAGGAAAAGAAAAGAAAGAGGAAAAAGAGAGAGGGACGATGAGAATAGCTGGTAAGAGTAAGGACAGGGAAGCAGCTGGGAGGATGTCCTATGCTAGATCCTCCCTCCATACTCCGCTTTACCACAATTTCTAAGAGACCTTCTGTAGTGCCTGGATGGCTCACTCACTGTCCATGCCAGGATCAACCAAGCTGCATAAATTTTACTTTGCTTCCAGGCTCTGCTCTAAAATAAGCTACGCTCTTCTTGACTAGGGAAATACAGACGCATGACAGACACTTATGATAATTGTAGTCCTGCCCTGGGCATAGGAAGGCTCTGAGGAGGCTAACTTTCTTTGTTACCCTGACTTAATGCAATCCAAAAAAGACATTTCTGAAAGGGCCTTGCACACCCTGGTAGCCCATGTTCTTACTTCGGGAGTTGTTCAGCAAGGAGTGTAGCACAACCGTTCCTTGCTCCTAAGGAACACTCATCTATCTGCTCCTCAGAAAATTCTCAGGCCCCATATCTACTCACTGGACAGGCGCCATGGTCATTATCCCTACTTGTCAGGGACACTGGAGAGCATACAAAGCTTTCACACATCACATACAATATATTTTTCTTCCCCTCTGGGAAGAAAATATAGCTTTTCAGGTCATTTCGGTTTCCTTCTTTAAAAAAGCAGGGGCAAAAAAGAGAGACGGGGAATATCCACTACCAATTCCGCTGAGATGTACACTGCTCATACAGAAAGAGCATGCACTTTCTAAAAATCTTTGAAAGCTAAGGGACAGGTATGAATCTCTCTAGAGCTCCTGGCAAATTCACGAGGGATAACAACAAAAAGGGAGGAAAAAATGAAAACCTCAGTTAGCTAGGACACACTTGGCAGACTAGAAAAGTCAGACTGATCATGAGGTGATGTCTAGTCACAGCTTTTGCTTTCAGGAAAAAAAGGCTGGCAGAGATACCTTCCTTTCTTTTATTCGGAAGTGAATTAGGAAGTGCTCCCAGGAAGGTTACACTGTAGGGAATATGCTTTGCTGACCGGAAAACTGAAGAAACTAAGATGTGACTAAGCACATTT
>NW_027663778.1:35000-44690 GCF_964034855.1 Anser brachyrhynchus | reverse complement strand
CCCAAAGGCTTCCGCTGAGAGCACTTTTTGATGGCAGAAAGTGGCACCGTACGTGTTTTTTCGGGTCTAACTCGGGTTCAGCTTCTTGTTGCGGTTAGGGTTATGTTTAGGGTTGTTAGGAAAGAGTGAAGACGCAGAGTCCTGTTGAGTGTGGGGTTGCGTAAAGGCTCCCCCAGGGAGTTCAGGCTACGGTACCCAAAGGCTTCCGCTGAGAGCACTTTTTGATGGCAGAAAGTGGCACCGTACGTGTTTTTTCGGGTCTAACTCGGGTTCAGCTTCTTGTTGCGGTTAGGGTTATGTTTAGGGTTGTTAGGAAAGAGTGAAGACGCAGAGTCCTGTTGAGTGTGGGGTTGCGTAAAGGCTCCCCCAGGGAGTTCAGGTGTACCCAAAGGCTTCCGCTGAGAGCACTTTTTGATGGCAGAAAGTGGCACCGTACGTGTTTTTTCGGGTCTAACTCGGGTTCAGCTTCTTGTTGCGGTTAGGGTTATGTTTAGGGTTGTTAGGAAAGAGTGAAGACGCAGAGTCCTGTTGAGTGTGGGGTTGCGTAAAGGCTCCCCCAGGGAGTTCAGGTGTACCCAAAGGCTTCCGCTGAGAGCACTTTTTGATGGCAGAAAGTGGCAACCGTACGTGTTTTTTTCGGGTCTAACTCGGGTTCAGCTTCTTGTTGCGGTTAGGGTTATGTTTAGGGTTGTTAGGAAAGAGTGAAGACGCAGAGTCCTGTTGAGTGTGGGGTTGCGTAAAGGCTCCCCCAGGGAGTTCAGGTGTACCCAAAGGCTTCCGCTGAGAGCACTTTTGATGGCAGAAAGTGGCACCGTACGTGTTTTTTCGGGTCTAACTCGGGTTCAGCTTCTTGTTGCGGTTAGGGTTATGTTTAGGGTTGTTAGGAAAGAGTGAAGACGCAGAGTCCTGTTGAGTGTGGGGTTGCGTAAAGGCTCCCCCAGGGAGTTCAGGTGTACCCAAAGGCTTCCGCTGAGAGCACTTTTTGATGGCAGAAAGTGGCACCGTACGTGTTTTTTTCGGGTCTAACTCGGGTTCAGCTTCTTGTTGCGGTTAGGGTTATGTTTAGGGTTGTTAGGAAAGAGTGAAGACGCAGAGTCCTGTTGAGTGTGGGGTTGCGTAAAGGCTCCCCCAGGGAGTTCAGGTGTACCCAAAGGCTTCCGCTGAGAGCACTTTTTGATGGCAGAAAGTGGCACCGTACGTGTTTTTTCGGGTCTAACTCGGGTTCAGCTTCTTGTTGCGGTTAGGGTTATGTTTAGGGTTGTTAGGAAAGAGTGAAGACGCAGAGTCCTGTTGAGTGTGGGGTTGCGTAAAGGCTCCCCCAGGGAGTTCAGGTGTACCCAAAGGCTTCCGCTGAGAGCACTTTTTGGATGGCAGAAAGTGGCACCGTACGTGTTTTTTCGGGTCTAACTCGGGTTCAGCTTCTTGTTGCGGTTAGGGTTATGTTTAGGGTTGTTAGGAAAGAGTGAAGACGCAGAGTCCTGTTGAGTGTGGGGTTGCGTAAAGGCTCCCCCAGGGAGTTCAGGTGTACCCAAAGGCTTCCGCTGAGAGCACTTTTGGATGGCAGAAAGTGGCACCGTACGTGTTTTTTCGGGTCTAACTCGGGTTCAGCTTCTTGTTGCGGTTAGGGTTATGTTTAGGGTTGTTAGGAAAGAGTGAAGACGCAGAGTCCTGTTGAGTGTGGGGTTGCGTAAAGGCTCCCCCAGGGAGTTCAGGTGTACCCAAAGGCTTCCGCTGAGAGCACTTTTGGATGGCAGAAAGTGGCACCGTACGTGTTTTTTCGGGTCTAACTCGGGTTCAGCTTCTTGTTGCGGTTAGGGTTATGTTTAGGGTTGTTAGGAAAGAGTGAAGACGCAGAGTCCTGTTGAGTGTGGGGTTGCGTAAAGGCTCCCCCAGGGAGTTCAGGTGTACCCAAAGGCTTCCGCTGAGAGCACTTTTTGATGGCAGAAAGTGGCACCGTACGTGTTTTTTCGGGTCTAACTCGGGTTCAGCTTCTTGTTGCGGTTAGGGTTATGTTTAGGGTTGTTAGGAAAGAGTGAAGACGCAGAGTCCTGTTGAGTGTGGGGTTGCGTAAAGGCTCCCCCAGGGAGTTCAGGTGTTCCCAAAGGCTTCCGCTGAGAGCACTTTTTGATGGCAGAAAGTGGCACCGTACGTGTTTTTTCGGGTCTAACTCGGGTTCAGCTTCTTGTTGCGGTTAGGCTTATGTTTAGGGTTGTTAGGAAAGAGTGAAGACGCAGAGTCCTGTTGAGTGTGGGGTTGCGTAAAGGCTCCCCCAGGGAGTTCAAGTGTACCCAAAGGCTTCCGCTGAGAGCACTTTTTGATGGCAGAAAGTGGCACCGTACGTGTTTTTTCGGGTCTAACTCGGGTTGAGCTTCTTGTTGCGGTTAGGGTTATGTTTAGGGTTGTTAGGAAAGAGTGAAGACGCAGAGTCCTGTTGAGTGTGGGGTTGCGTAAAGGCTCCCCCAGGGAGTTCAGGTGTACCCAAAGGCTTCCGCTGAGAGCACTTTTTGATGGCAGAAAGTGGCACCGTACGTGTTTTTTCGGGTCTAACTCGGGTTCAGCTTCTTGTTGCGGTTAGGGTTATGTTTAGGGTTGTTAGGAAAGAGTGAAGACGCAGAGTCCTGTTGAGTGTGGGGTTGCGTAAAGGCTCCCCCAGGGAGTTCAGGTGTACCCAAAGGCTTCCGCTGAGAGCACTTTTTGATGGCAGAAAGTGGCACCGTACGTGTTTTTTCGGGTCTAACTCGGGTTGAGCTTCTTGTTGCGGTTAGGGTTATGTTTAGGGTTGTTAGGAAAGAGTGAAGACGCAGAGTCCTGTTGAGTGTGGGGTTGCGTAAAGGCTCCCCCAGGGAGTTCAGGTGTACCCAAAGGCTTCCGCTGAGAGCACTTTTTGATGGCAGAAAGTGGCACCGTACGTGTTTTTTCGGGTCTAACTCGGGTTGAGCTTCTTGTTGCGGTTAGGGTTATGTTTAGGGTTGTTAGGAAAGAGTGAAGACGCAGAGTCCTGTTGAGTGTGGGGTTGCGTAAAGGCTCCCCCAGGGAGTTCAGGTGTACCCAAAGGCTTCCGCTGAGAGCACTTTTGGATGGCAGAAAGTGGCACCGTACGTGTTTTTTTCGGTCTAACTCGGGTTCAGCTTCTTGTTGCGGTTAGGGTTATGTTTAGGGTTGTTAGGAAAGAGTGAAGACGCAGAGTCCTGTTGAGTGTGGGGTTGCGTAAAGGTTCCCCCAGGGAGTTCAGGTGTACCCAAAGGCTTCCGCTGAGAGCACTTTTTGATGGCAGAAAGTGGCACCGTACGTGTTTTTTTCGGGTCTAACTCGGGTTCAGCTTCTTGTTGCGGTTAGGGTTATGTTTAGGGTTGTTAGGAAAGAGTGAAGACGCAGAGTCCTGTTGAGTGTGGGGTTGCGTAAAGGCTCCCCCAGGGAGTTCAGGTGTTCCCAAAGGCTTCCGCTGAGAGCACTTTTTGATGGCAGAAAGTGGCACCGTACGTGTTTTTTCGGGTCTAACTCGGGTTCAGCTTCTTGTTGCGGTTAGGGCTTATGTTTAGGGTTGTTAGGAAAGAGTGAAGACGCAGAGTCCTGTTGAGTGTGGGGTTGCGTAAAGGCTCCCCCAGGGAGTTCAAGTGTACCCAAAGGCTTCCGCTGAGAGCACTTTTTGATGGCAGAAAGTGGCACCGTACGTGTTTTTTCGGGTCTAACTCGGGTTGAGCTTCTTGTTGCGGTTAGGGTTATGTTTAGGGTTGTTAGGAAAGAGTGAAGACGCAGAGTCCTGTTGAGTGTGGGGTTGCGTAAAGGCTCCCCCAGGGAGTTCAGGTGTACCCAAAGGCTTCCGCTGAGAGCACTTTTTGATGGCAGAAAGTGGCACCGTACGTGTTTTTTCGGGTCTAACTCGGGTTGAGCTTCTTGTTGCGGTTAGGGTTATGTTTAGGGTTGTTAGGAAAGAGTGAAGACGCAGAGTCCTGTTGAGTGTGGGGTTGCGTAAAGGCTCCCCCAGGGAGTTCAGGTGTACCCAAAGGCTTCCGCTGAGAGCACTTTTTGATGGCAGAAAGTGGCACCGTACGTGTTTTTTCGGGTCTAACTCGGGTTGAGCTTCTTGTTGCGGTTAGGGTTATGTTTAGGGTTGTTAGGAAAGAGTGAAGACGCAGAGTCCTGTTGAGTGTGGGGTTGCGTAAAGGCTCCCCCAGGGAGTTCAAGTGTACCCAAAGGCTTCCGCTGAGAGCACTTTTTGATGGCAGAAAGTGGCACCGTACGTGTTTTTTCGGGTCTAACTCGGGTTGAGCTTCTTGTTGCGGTTAGGGTTATGTTTAGGGTTGTTAGGAAAGAGTGAAGACGCAGAGTCCTGTTGAGTGTGGGGTTGCGTAAAGGCTCCCCCAGGGAGTTCAGGTGTACCCAAAGGCTTCCGCTGAGAGCACTTTTTGATGGCAGAAAGTGGCACCGTACGTGTTTTTTCGGGTCTAACTCGGGTTGAGCTTCTTGTTGCGGTTAGGGTTATGTTTAGGGTTGTTAGGAAAGAGTGAAGACGCAGAGTCCTGTTGAGTGTGGGGTTGCGTAAAGGCTCCCCCAGGGAGTTCAGGTGTACCCAAAGGCTTCCGCTGAGAGCACTTTTTGATGGCAGAAAGTGGCACCGTACGTGTTTTTTCGGGTCTAACTCGGGTTCAGCTTCTTGTTGCGGTTAGGCTTATGTTTAGGGTTGTTAGGAAAGAGTGAAGACGCAGAGTCCTGTTGAGTGTGGGGTTGCGTAAAGGCTCCCCCAGGGAGTTCAAGTGTACCCAAAGGCTTCCGCTGAGAGCACTTTTTGATGGCAGAAAGTGGCACCGTACGTGTTTTTTCGGGTCTAACTCGGGTTGAGCTTCTTGTTGCGGTTAGGGTTATGTTTAGGGTTGTTAGGAAAGAGTGAAGACGCAGAGTCCTGTTGAGTGTGGGGTTGCGTAAAGGCTCCCCCAGGGAGTTCAGGTGTACCCAAAGGCTTCCGCTGAGAGCACTTTTTGATGGCAGAAAGTGGCACCGTACGTGTTTTTTCGGGTCTAACTCGGGTTGAGCTTCTTGTTGCGGTTAGGGTTATGTTTAGGGTTGTTAGGAAAGAGTGAAGACGCAGAGTCCTGTTGAGTGTGGGGTTGCGTAAAGGCTCCCCCAGGGAGTTCAGGTGTACCCAAAGGCTTCCGCTGAGAGCACTTTTTGATGGCAGAAAGTGGCACCGTACGTGTTTTTTCGGGTCTAACTCGGGTTGAGCTTCTTGTTGCGGTTAGGGTTATGTTTAGGGTTGTTAGGAAAGAGTGAAGACGCAGAGTCCTGTTGAGTGTGGGGTTGCGTAAAGGCTCCCCCAGGGAGTTCAGGTGTACCCAAAGGCTTCCGCTGAGAGCACTTTTTGATGGCAGAAAGTGGCACCGTACGTGTTTTTTCGGGTCTAACTCGGGTTCAGCTTCTTGTTGCGGTTAGGGTTGTGTTTAGGGTTGTTAGGAAAGAGTGAAGACGCAGAGTCCTGTTGAGTGTGGGGTTGCGTAAAGGCTCCCCCAGGGAGTTCAGGTGTACCCAAAGGCTTCCGCTGAGAGCACTTTTTGATGGCAGAAAGTGGCACCGTACGTGTTTTTTCGGGTCTAACTCGGGTTCAGCTTCTTGTTCCGGTTAGGCTTATGTTTAGGGTTGTTAGGAAAGAGTGAAAACGCAGAGTCCTGTTGAGTGTGGGGTTGCGTAAAGACTCCCCCAGGGAGTTCAGGTGTACCCAAAGGCTTCCGCTGAGAGCACTTTTTGATGGCAGAAAGTGGCACCGTACGTGTTTTTTCGGGTCTAACTCGGGTTCAGCTTCTTGTTGCGGTTAGGGTTATGTTTAGGGTTGTTAGGAAAGAGTGAAGACGCAGAGTCCTGTTGAGTGTGGGGTTGCGTAAAGGCTCCCCCAGGGAGTTCAGGTGTACCCAAAGGCTTCCGCTGAGAGCACTTTTTGATGGCAGAAAGTGGCACCGTACGTGTTTTTTCGGGTCTAACTCGGGTTCAGCTTCTTGTTGCGGTTAGGGTTATGTTTAGGGTTGTTAGGAAAGAGTGAAGACGCAGAGTCCTGTTGAGTGTGGGGTTGCGTAAAGGCTCCCCCAGGGAGTTCAGGTGTACCCAAAGGCTTCCGCTGAGAGCACTTTTTGATGGCAGAAAGTGGCACCGTACGTGTTTTTTCGGGTCTAACTCGGGTTCAGCTTCTTGTTGCGGTTAGGGTTATGTTTAGGGTTGTTAGGAAAGAGTGAAGACGCAGAGTCCTGTTGAGTGTGGGGTTGCGTAAAGGCTCCCCCAGGGAGTTCAGGTGTACCCAAAGGCTTCCGCTGAGAGCACTTTTTGATGTTAGAAAGTGGCACCGTACGTGTTTTTTCGGGTCTAACTCGGGTTGAGCTTCTTGTTGCGGTTAGGGTTATGTTTAGGGTTGTTAGGAAAGAGTGAAGACGCAGAGTCCTGTTGAGTGTGGGGTTGCGTAAAGGCTCCCCCAGGGAGTTCAGGTGTACCCAAAGGCTTCCGCTGAGAGCACTTTTGGATGGCAGAAAGTGGCACCGTACGTGTTTTTTCGGGTCTAACTCGGGTTCAGCTTCTTGTTGCGGTTAGGGTTATGTTTAGGGTTGTTAGGAAAGAGTGAAGATGCAGAGTCCTGTTGAGTGTGGGGTTGCGTAAAGGCTCCCCCAGGGAGTTCAGGTGTACCCAAAGGCTTCCGCTGAGAGCACTTTTTGATGGCAGAAAGTGGCACCGTACGTGTTTTTTCGGGTCTAACTCGGGTTGAGCTTCTTGTTGCGGTTAGGGTTATGTTTAGGGTTGTTAGGAAAGAGTGAAGACGCAGAGTCCTGTTGAGTGTGGGGTTGCGTAAAGGCTCCCCCAGGGAGTTCAGGTGTTCCCAAAGGCTTCCGCTGAGAGCACTTTTTGATGGCAGAAAGTGGCACCGTACGTGTTTTTTCGGGTCTAACTCGGGTTCAGCTTCTTGTTGCGGTTAGGCTTATGTTTAGGGTTGTTAGGAAAGAGTGAAGACGCAGAGTCCTGTTGAGTGTGGGGTTGCGTAAAGGCTCCCCCAGGGAGTTCAGGTGTACCCAAAGGCTTCCGCTGAGAGCACTTTTTGATGGCAGAAAGTGGCACCGTACGTGTTTTTTCGGGTCTAACTCGGGTTCAGCTTCTTGTTGCGGTTAGGGTTATGTTTAGGGTTGTTAGGAAAGAGTGAAGACGCAGAGTCCTGTTGAGTGTGGGGTTGCGTAAAGGCTCCCCCAGGGAGTTCAGGTGTACCCAAAGGCTTCCGCTGAGAGCACTTTTTGATGGCAGAAAGTGGCACCGTACGTGTTTTTTCGGGTCTAACTCGGGTTCAGCTTCTTGTTGCGGTTAGGGTTATGTTTAGGGTTGTTAGGAAAGAGTGAAGACTCAGAGTCCTGTTGAGTGTGGGGTTGCGTAAAGGCTCCCCCAGGGAGTTCAGGTGTACCCAAAGGCTTCCGCTGAGAGCACTTTTTGATGGCAGGAAGTGGCACCGTACGTGTTTTTTCGGGTCTAACTCGGGTTCAGCTTCTTGTTGCGGTTAGGGTTATGTTTAGGGTTGTTAGGAAAGAGTGAAGACGCAGAGTCCTGTTGAGTGTGGGGTTGCGTAAAGGCTCCCCCAGGGAGTTCAGGTGTACCCAAAGGCTTCCGCTGAGAGCACTTTTTGATGGCAGAAAGTGGCACCGTACGTGTTTTTTCGGGTCTAACTCGGGTTCAGCTTCTTGTTGCGGTTAGGGTTATGTTTAGGGTTGTTAGGAAAGAGTGGAGACGCAGAGTCCTGTTGAGTGTGGGGTTGCGTAAAGGCTCCCCCAGGGAGTTCAGGTGTACCCAAAGGCTTCCGCTGAGAGCACTTTTTGATGGCAGAAAGTGGCACCGTACGTGTTTTTTCGGGTCTAACTCGGGTTCAGCTTCTTGTTGCGGTTAGGGTTATGTTTAGGGTTGTTAGGAAAGAGTGAAGACGCAGAGTCCTGTTGAGTGTGGGGTTGCGTAAAGGCTCCCCCAGGGAGTTCAGGTGTACCCAAAGGCTTCCGCTGAGAGCACTTTTGGATGGCAGAAAGTGGCACCGTACGTGTTTTTTTGGGTCTAACTCGGGTTCAGCTTCTTGTTGCGGTTAGGGTTATGTTTAGGGTTGTTAGGAAAGAGTGAAGACGCAGAGTCCTGTTGAGTGTGGGGTTGCGTAAAGGCTCCCCCAGGGAGTTCAGGTGTACCCAAAGGCTTCCGCTGAGAGCACTTTTGGATGGCAGAAAGTGGCACCGTACGTGTTTTTTCGGGTCTAACTCGGGTTCAGCTTCTTGTTGCGGTTAGGGTTATGTTTAGGGTTGTTAGGAAAGAGTGAAGACTCAGAGTCCTGTTGAGTGTGGGGTTGCGTAAAGGCTCCCCCAGGGAGTTCAGGTGTACCCAAAGGCTTCCGCTGAGAGCACTTTTTGATGGCAGAAAGTGGCACCGTACGTGTTTTTTTCGGGTCTAACTCGGGTTCAGCTTCTTGTTGCGGTTAGGGTTATGTTTAGGGTTGTTAGGAAAGAGTGAAGACGCAGAGTCCTGTTGAGTGTGGGGTTGCGTAAAGGCTCCCCCAGGGAGTTCACGTGTACCCAAAGGCTTCCGCTGAGAGCACTTTTTGATGGCAGAAAGTGGCACCGTACGTGTTTTTTCGGGTCTAACTCGGGTTCAGCTTCTTGTTGCGGTTAGGGTTATGTTTAGGGTTGTTAGGAAAGAGTGAAGACGCAGAGTCCTGTTGAGTGTGGGGTTGCGTAAAGGCTCCCCCAGGGAGTTCAGGTGTACCCAAAGGCTTCCGCTGAGAGCACTTTTTGATGGCAGAAAGTGGCACCGTACGTGTTTTTTCGGGTCTAACTCGGGTTGAGCTTCTTGTTGCGGTTAGGGTTATGTTTAGGGTTGTTAGGAAAGAGTGAAGACGCAGAGTCCTGTTGAGTGTGGGGTTGCGTAAAGGCTCCCCCAGGGAGTTCAGGTGTACCCAAAGGCTTCCGCTGAGAGCACTTTTTGATGGCAGGAAGTGGCACCGTACGTGTTTTTTCGGGTCTAACTCGGGTTCAGCTTCTTGTTGCGGTTAGGGTTATGTTTAGGGTTGTTAGGAAAGAGTGAAGACGCAGAGTCCTGTTGAGTGTGGGTTTGCGTAAAGGCTACCCCAGGGAGTTCAGGTGTACCCAAAGGCTTCCGCTGAGAGCACTTTTTGATGGCAGAAAGTGGCACCGTACGTGTTTTTTCGGGTCTAACTCGGGTTCAGCTTCTTGTTGCGGTTAGGGTTATGTTTAGGGTTGTTAGGAAAGAGTGAAGACGCAGAGTCCTGTTGAGTGTGGGGTTGCGTAAAGGCTCCCCCAGGGAGTTCAGGTGTACCCAAAGGCTTCCGCTGAGAGCACTTTTTGATGGCAGAAAGTGGCACCGTACGTGTTTTTTCGGGTCTAACTCGGGTTCAGCTTCTTGTTGCGGTTAGGGTTATGTTTAGGGTTGTTAGGAAAGAGTGAAGACGCAGAGTCCTGTTGAGTGTGGGGTTGCGTAAAGGCTCCCCCAGGGAGTTCAGGTGTACCCAAAGGCTTCCGCTGAGAGCACTTTTTGATGGCAGAAAGTGGCACCGTACGTGTTTTTTCGGGTCTAACTCGGGTTCAGCTTCTTGTTGCGGTTAGGGTTATGTTTAGGGTTGTTAGGAAAGAGTGAAGACTCAGAGTCCTGTTGAGTGTGGGGTTGCGTAAAGGCTCCCCCAGGGAG
>NW_027663778.1:0-30000 GCF_964034855.1 Anser brachyrhynchus | reverse complement strand
CCAAAGGCTTCCGCTGAGAGCACTTTTTGATGGCAGAAAGTGGCACCGTACGTGTTTTTTCGGGTCTAACTCGGGTTCAGCTTCTTGTTGCGGTTAGGGTTATGTTTAGGGTTGTTAGGAAAGAGTGAAGACGCAGAGTCCTGTTGAGTGTGGGGTTGCGTAAAGGCTCCCCCAGGGAGTTCAGGTGTACCCAAAGGCTTCCGCTGAGAGCACTTTTTGATGGCAGAAAGTGGCACCGTACGTGTTTTTTCGGGTCTAACTCGGGTTGAGCTTCTTGTTGCGGTTAGGCTTATGTTTAGGGTTGTTAGGAAAGAGTGAAGACGCAGAGTCCTGTTGAGTGTGGGGTTGCGTAAAGGCTCCCCCAGGGAGTTCAGGTGTACCCAAAGGCTTCCGCTGAGAGCACTTTTTGATGGCAGAAAGTGGCACCGTACGTGTTTTTTCGGGTCTAACTCGGGTTCAGCTTCTTGTTGCGGTTAGGGTTATGTTTAGGGTTGTTAGGAAAGAGTGAAGACGCAGAGTCCTGTTGAGTGTGGGGTTGCGTAAAGGCTCCCCCAGGGAGTTCAGGTGTACCCAAAGGCTTCCGCTGAGAGCACTTTTTGATGGCAGAAAGTGGCACCGTACGTGTTTTTTCGGGTCTAACTCGGGTTCAGCTTCTTGTTGCGGTTAGGGTTATGTTTAGGGTTGTTAGGAAAGAGTGAAGACGCAGAGTCCTGTTGAGTGTGGGGTTGCGTAAAGGCTCCCCCAGGGAGTTCAGGTGTACCCAAAGGCTTCCGCTGAGAGCACTTTTTGATGGCAGAAAGTGGCACCGTACGTGTTTTTTCGGGTCTAACTCGGGTTGAGCTTCTTGTTCCGGTTAGGCTTATGTTTAGGGTTGTTAGGAAAGAGTGAAGACGCAGAGTCCTGTTGAGTGTGGGGTTGTGTAAAGGCTCCCCAAGGGAGTTCAGGTGTTCCCAAAGGCTTCCGCTGAGAGCACTTTTTGATGGCAGAAAGTGGCACCGTACGTGTTTTTTCGGGTCTAACTCGGGTTCAGCTTCTTGTTGCGGTTAGGGTTATGTTTAGGGTTGTTAGGAAAGAGTGAAGACGCAGAGTCCTGTTGAGTGTGGGGTTGCGTAAAGGCTCCCCCAGGGAGTTCAGGTGTACCCAAAGGCTTCCGCTGAGAGCACTTTTTGATGGCAGAAAGTGGCACCGTACGTGTTTTTTCGGGTCTAACTCGGGTTGAGCTTCTTGTTGCGGTTAGGGTTATGTTTAGGGTTGTTAGGAAAGAGTGAAGACGCAGAGTCCTGTTGAGTGTGGGGTTGTGTAAAGGCTCCCCCAGGGAGTTCAGGTGTACCCAAAGGCTTCCGCTGAGAGCACTTTTTGATGGCAGAAAGTGGCACCGTACGTGTTTTTTCGGGTCTAACTCGGGTTCAGCTTCTTGTTGCGGTTAGGGTTATGTTTAGGGTTGTTAGGAAAAAGTGAAGACGCAGAGTCCTGTTGAGTGTGGGGTTGCGTAAAGGCTCCCCCAGGGAGTTCAGGTGTACCCAAAGGCTTCCGCTGAGAGCACTTTTTGATGGCAGAAAGTGGCACCGTACGTGTTTTTTCGGGTCTAACTCGGGTTCAGCTTCTTGTTGCGGTTAGGGTTATGTTTAGGGTTGTTAGGAAAGAGTGAAGACGCAGAGTCCTGTTGAGTGTGGGGTTGCGTAAAGGCTCCCCCAGGGAGTTCAGGTGTACCCAAAGGCTTCCGCTGAGAGCACTTTTTGATGGCAGAAAGTGGCACCGTACGTGTTTTTTCGGGTCTAACTCGGGTTCAGCTTCTTGTTGCGGTTAGGGTTATGTTTAGGGTTGTTAGGAAAGAGTGAAGACGCAGAGTCCTGTTGAGTGTGGGGTTGCGTAAAGGCTCCCCCAGGGAGTTCAGGTGTACCCAAAGGCTTCCGCTGAGAGCACTTTTGGATGGCAGAAAGTGGCACCGTACGTGTTTTTTCGGGTCTAACTCGGGTTCAGCTTCTTGTTGCGGTTAGGGTTATGTTTAGGGTTGTTAGGAAAGAGTGAAGACGCAGAGTCCTGTTGAGTGTGGGGTTGCGTAAAGGCTCCCCCAGGGAGTTCAGGTGTACCCAAAGGCTTCCGCTGAGAGCACTTTTTGATGGCAGAAAGTGGCACCGTACGTGTTTTTTCGGGTCTAACTCGGGTTCAGCTTCTTGTTGCGGTTAGGGTTATGTTTAGGGTTGTTAGGAAAGAGTGAAGACGCAGAGTCCTGTTGAGTGTGGGGTTGCGTAAAGGCTCCCCCAGGGAGTTCAGGTGTACCCAAAGGCTTCCACTGAGAGCACTTTTTGATGGCAGAAAGTGGCACCGTACGTGTTTTTTCGGGTCTAACTCGGGTTGAGCTTCTTGTTGCGGTTAGGCTTATGTTTAGGGTTGTTAGGAAAGAGTGAAGACGCAGAGTCCTGTTGAGTGTGGGGTTGCGTAAAGGCTCCCCCAGGGAGTTCAGGTGTACCCAAAGGCTTCCGCTGAGAGCACTTTTTGATGGCAGAAAGTGGCACCGTACGTGTTTTTTCGGGTCTAACTCGGGTTCAGCTTCTTGTTGCGGTTAGGGTTATGTTTAGGGTTGTTAGGAAAGAGTGAAGACGCAGAGTCCTGTTGAGTGTGGGGTTGCGTAAAGGCTCCCCCAGGGAGTTCAGGTGTACCCAAAGGCTTCCGCTGAGAGCACTTTTTGATGGCAGAAAGTGGCACCGTACGTGTTTTTTCGGGTCTAACTCGGGTTCAGCTTCTTGTTGCGGTTAGGGTTATGTTTAGGGTTGTTAGGAAAGAGTGAAGACGCAGAGTCCTGTTGAGTGTGGGGTTGCGTAAAGGCTCCCCCAGGGAGTTCACGTGTACCCAAAGGCTTCCGCTGAGAGCACTTTTTGATGGCAGAAAGTGGCACCGTACGTGTTTTTTCGGGTCTAACTCGGGTTGAGCTTCTTGTTGCGGTTAGGGTTATGTTTAGGGTTGTTAGGAAAGAGTGAAGACGCAGAGTCCTGTTGAGTGTGGGGTTGTGTAAAGGCTCCCCCAGGGAGTTCAGGTGTACCCAAAGGCTTCCGCTGAGAGCACTTTTTGATGGCAGAAAGTGGCACCGTACGTGTTTTTTCGGGTCTAACTCGGGTTGAGCTTCTTGTTGCGGTTAGGCTTATGTTTAGGGTTGTTAGGAAAGAGTGAAGACGCAGAGTCCTGTTGAGTGTGGGGTTGCGTAAAGGCTCCCCCAGGGAGTTCAGGTGTACCCAAAGGCTTCCGCTGAGAGCACTTTTGGATGGCAGAAAGTGGCACCGTACGTGTTTTTTCGGGTCTAACTCGGGTTCAGCTTCTTGTTGCGGTTAGGGTTATGTTTAGGGTTGTTAGGAAAGAGTGAAGACGCAGAGTCCTGTTGAGTGTGGGGTTGCGTAAAGGCTCCCCCAGGGAGTTCAGGTGTACCCAAAGGCTTCCGCTGAGAGCACTTTTTGATGGCAGAAAGTGGCACCGTACGTGTTTTTTCGGGTCTAACTCGGGTTCAGCTTCTTGTTGCGGTTAGGGTTATGTTTAGGGTTGTTAGGAAAGAGTGAAGACGCAGAGTCCTGTTGAGTGTGGGGTTGCGTAAAGGCTCCCCCAGGGAGTTCAGGTGTACCCAAAGGCTTCCGCTGAGAGCACTTTTGGATGGCAGAAAGTGGCACCGTACGTGTTTTTTTGGGTCTAACTCGGGTTCAGCTTCTTGTTGCGGTTAGGGTTATGTTTAGGGTTGTTAGGAAAGAGTGAAGACGCAGAGTCCTGTTGAGTGTGGGGTTGCGTAAAGGCTCCCCCAGGGAGTTCAGGTGTACCCAAAGGCATCCGCTGAGAGCACTTTTTGATGGCAGAAAGTGGCACCGTACGTGTTTTTTCGGGTCTAACTCGGGTTGAGCTTCTTGTTGCGGTTAGGGTTATGTTTAGGGTTGTTAGGAAAGAGTGAAGACGCAGAGTCCTGTTGAGTGTGGGGTTGCGTAAAGGCTCCCCCAGGGAGTTCAGGTGTACCCAAAGGCTTCCGCTGAGAGCACTTTTTGATGGCAGAAAGTGGCACCGTACGTGTTTTTTCGGGTCTAACTCGGGTTGAGCTTCTTGTTGCGGTTAGGGTTATGTTTAGGGTTGTTAGGAAAGAGTGAAGATGCAGAGTCCTGTTGAGTGTGGGGTTGCGTAAAGGCTCCCCCAGGGAGTTCAGGTGTACCCAAAGGCTTCCGCTGAGAGCACTTTTTGATGGCAGAAAGTGGCACCGTACGTGTTTTTTCGGGTCTAACTCGGGTTCAGCTTCTTGTTGCGGTTAGGGTTATGTTTAGGGTTGTTAGGAAAGAGTGAAGACGCAGAGTCCTGTTGAGTGTGGGGTTGCGTAAAGGCTCCCCCAGGGAGTTCAGGTGTACCCAAAGGCTTCCGCTGAGAGCACTTTTTGATGGCAGAAAGTGGCACCGTACGTGTTTTTTCGGGTCTAACTCGGGTTCAGCTTCTTGTTGCGGTTAGGGTTATGTTTAGGGTTGTTAGGAAAGAGTGAAGACTCAGAGTCCTGTTGAGTGTGGGGTTGCGTAAAGGCTCCCCCAGGGAGTTCAGGTGTACCCAAAGGCTTCCGCTGAGAGCACTTTTTGATGGCAGGAAGTGGCACCGTACGTGTTTTTTCGGGTCTAACTCGGGTTGAGCTTCTTGTTGCGGTTAGGGTTATGTTTAGGGTTGTTAGGAAAGAGTGAAGACGCAGAGTCCTGTTGAGTGTGGGGTTGCGTAAAGGCTCCCCCAGGGAGTTCAGGTGTACCCAAAGGCTTCCGCTGAGAGCACTTTTTGATGGCAGAAAGTGGCACCGTACGTGTTTTTTCGGGTCTAACTCGGGTTCAGCTTCTTGTTGCGGTTAGGGTTGTGTTTAGGGTTGTTAGGAAAGAGTGAAGACGCAGAGTCCTGTTGAGTGTGGGGTTGCGTAAAGGCTCCCCCAGGGAGTTCAGGTGTACCCAAAGGCTTCCGCTGAGAGCACTTTTGGATGGCAGAAAGTGGCACCGTACGTGTTTTTTCGGGTCTAACTCGGGTTCAGCTTCTTGTTCCGGTTAGGCTTATGTTTAGGGTTGTTAGGAAAGAGTGAAAACGCAGAGTCCTATTGAGTGTGGGGTTGCGTAAAGACTCCCCCAGGGAGTTCAGGTGTACCCAAAGGCTTCCGCTGAGAGCACTTTTGGATGGCAGAAAGTGGCACCGTACGTGTTTTTTCGGGTCTAACTCGGGTTGAGCTTCTTGTTGCGGTTAGGGTTATGTTTAGGGTTGTTAGGAAAGAGTGAAGACGCAGAGTCCTGTTGAGTGTGGGGTTGCGTAAAGGCTCCCCCAGGGAGTTCACGTGTACCCAAAGGCTTCCGCTGAGAGCACTTTTTGATGGCAGAAAGTGGCACCGTACGTGTTTTTTCGGGTCTAACTCGGGTTCAGCTTCTTGTTGCGGTTAGGGTTATGTTCAGGGTTGTTAGGAAAGAGTGAAGACGCAGAGTCCTGTTGAGTGTGGGGTTGCGTAAAGGCTCCCCCAGGGAGTTCAGGTGTACCCAAAGGCTTCCGCTGAGAGCACTTTTTGATGGCAGAAAGTGGCACCGTACGTGTTTTTTCGGGTCTAACTCGGGTTCAGCTTCTTGTTGCGGTTAGGGTTATGTTTAGGGTTGTTAGGAAAGAGTGAAGACGCAGAGTCCTGTTGAGTGTGGGGTTGCGTAAAGGCTCCCCCAGGGAGTTCAGGTGTACCCAAAGGCTTCCGCTGAGAGCACTTTTTGATGGTAGAAAGTGGCACCGTACGTGTTTTTTCGGGTCTAACTCGGGTTGAGCTTCTTGTTGCGGTTAGGGTTATGTTTAGGGTTGTTAGGAAAGAGTGAAGACGCAGAGTCCTGTTGAGTGTGGGGTTGCGTAAAGGCTCCCCCAGGGAGTTCAGGTGTACCCAAAGGCTTCCGCTGAGAGCACTTTTGGATGGCAGAAAGTGGCACCGTACGTGTTTTTTCGGGTCTAACTCGGGTTCAGCTTCTTGTTGCGGTTAGGGTTATGTTTAGGGTTGTTAGGAAAGAGTGAAGACGCAGAGTCCTGTTGAGTGTGGGGTTGCGTAAAGGCTCCCCCAGGGAGTTCAGGTGTACCCAAAGGCTTCCGCTGAGAGCACTTTTTGATGGCAGAAAGTGGCACCGTACGTGTTTTTTCGGGTCTAACTCGGGTTCAGCTTCTTGTTGCGGTTAGGGTTATGTTCAGGGTTGTTAGGAAAGAGTGAAGACGCAGAGTCCTGTTGAGTGTGGGGTTGCATAAAGGCTCCCCCAGGGAGTTCAGGTGTACCCAAAGGCTTCCGCTGAGAGCACTTTTTGATGGCAGAAAGTGGCACCGTACGTGTTTTTTCGGGTCTAACTCGGGTTCAGCTTCTTGTTGCGGTTAGGGTTATGTTTAGGGTTGTTAGGAAAGAGTGAAGACGCAGAGTCCTGTTGAGTGTGGGGTTGCGTAAAGGCTCCCCCAGGGAGTTCAGGTGTACCCAAAGGCTTCCGCTGAGAGCACTTTTTGATGGCAGAAAGTGGCACCGTACGTGTTTTTTCGGGTCTAACTCGGGTTCAGCTTCTTGTTGCGGTTAGGGTTATGTTTAGGGTTGTTAGGAAAGAGTGAAGACGCAGAGTCCTGTTGAGTGTGGGGTTGCGTAAAGGCTCCCCCAGGGAGTTCAGGTGTACCCAAAGGCTTCCGCTGAGAGCACTTTTTGATGGCAGAAAGTGGCACCGTACGTGTTTTTTCGGGTCTAACTCGGGTTCAGCTTCTTGTTGCGGTTAGGGTTATGTTTAGGGTTGTTAGGAAAGAGTGAAGACGCAGAGTCCTGTTGAGTGTGGGGTTGCGTAAAGGCTCCCCCAGGGAGTTCAGGTGTACCCAAAGGCTTCCGCTGAGAGCACTTTTTGATGGCAGAAAGTGGCACCGTACGTGTTTTTTCGGGTCTAACTCGGGTTCAGCTTCTTGTTGCGGTTAGGGTTATGTTTAGGGTTGTTAGGAAAGAGTGAAGACGCAGAGTCCTGTTGAGTGTGGGGTTGCGTAAAGGCTCCCCCAGGGAGTTCAGGTGTACCCAAAGGCTTCCGCTGAGAGCACTTTTTGATGGCAGAAAGTGGCACCGTACGTGTTTTTTCGGGTCTAACTCGGGTTCAGCTTCTTGTTGCGGTTAGGGTTATGTTTAGGGTTGTTAGGAAAGAGTGAAGACGCAGAGTCCTGTTGAGTGTGGGGTTGCGTAAAGGCTCCCCCAGGGAGTTCAGGTGTACCCAAAGGCTTCCGCTGAGAGCACTTTTTGATGGCAGAAAGTGGCACCGTACGTGTTTTTTCGGGTCTAACTCGGGTTCAGCTTCTTGTTGCGGTTAGGGTTATGTTTAGGGTTGTTAGGAAAGAGTGAAGACGCAGAGTCCTGTTGAGTGTGGGGTTGCGTAAAGGCTCCCCCAGGGAGTTCAGGTGTACCCAAAGGCTTCCGCTGAGAGCACTTTTTGATGGCAGAAAGTGGCACCGTACGTGTTTTTTCGGGTCTAACTCGGGTTCAGCTTCTTGTTGCGGTTAGGGTTATGTTTAGGGTTGTTAGGAAAGAGTGAAGACTCAGAGTCCTGTTGAGTGTGGGGTTGCGTAAAGGCTCCCCCAGGGAGTTCAGGTGTACCCAAAGGCTTCCGCTGAGAGCACTTTTTGATGGCAGAAAGTGGCACCGTACGTGTTTTTTCGGGTCTAACTCGGGTTGAGCTTCTTGTTGCGGTTAGGGTTATGTTTAGGGTTGTTAGGAAAGAGTGAAGACGCAGAGTCCTGTTGAGTGTGGGGTTGCGTAAAGGCTCCCCCAGGGAGTTCAGGTGTACCCAAAGGCTTCCGCTGAGAGCACTTTTTGATGGCAGAAAGTGGCACCGTACGTGTTTTTTCGGGTCTAACTCGGGTTGAGCTTCTTGTTGCGGTTAGGGTTATGTTTAGGGTTGTTAGGAAAGAGTGAAGACGCAGAGTCCTGTTGAGTGTGGGGTTGCGTAAAGGCTCCCCCAGGGAGTTCAGGTGTTCCCAAAGGCTTCCGCTGAGAGCACTTTTGGATGGCAGAAAGTGGCACCGTACGTGTTTTTTCGGGTCTAACTCGGGTTCAGCTTCTTGTTGCGGTTAGGCTTATGTTTAGGGTTGTTAGGAAAGAGTGAAGACGCAGAGTCCTGTTGAGTGTGGGGTTGCGTAAAGGCTCCCCCAGGGAGTTCAGGTGTACCCAAAGGCTTCCGCTGAGAGCACTTTTTGATGGCAGAAAGTGGCACCGTACGTGTTTTTTCGGGTCTAACTCGGGTTCAGCTTCTTGTTGCGGTTAGGGTTATGTTTAGGGTTGTTAGGAAAGAGTGAAGACGCAGAGTCCTGTTGAGTGTGGGGTTGCATAAAGGCTCCCCCAGGGAGTTCAGGTGTACCCAAAGGCTTCCGCTGAGAGCACTTTTGGATGGCAGAAAGTGGCACCGTACGTGTTTTTTCGGGTCTAACTCGGGTTGAGCTTCTTGTTGCGGTTAGGGTTATGTTTAGGGTTGTTAGGAAAGAGTGAAGACGCAGAGTCCTGTTGAGTGTGGGGTTGCGTAAAGGCTCCCCCAGGGAGTTCAGGTGTACCCAAAGGCTTCCGCTGAGAGCACTTTTTGATGGCAGAAAGTGGCACCGTACGTGTTTTTTCGGGTCTAACTCGGGTTCAGCTTCTTGTTGCGGTTAGGGTTATGTTTAGGGTTGTTAGGAAAGAGTGAAGACGCAGAGTCCTGTTGAGTGTGGGGTTGCGTAAAGGCTCCCCCAGGGAGTTCAGGTGTACCCAAAGGCTTCCGCTGAGAGCACTTTTTGATGGCAGAAAGTGGCACCGTACGTGTTTTTTCGGGTCTAACTCGGGTTCAGCTTCTTGTTCCGGTTAGGGTTATGTTTAGGGTTGTTAGGAAAGAGTGAAGACGCAGAGTCCTGTTGAGTGTGGGGTTGTGTAAAGGCTCCCCCAGGGAGTTCAGGTGTTCCCAAAGGCTTCCGCTGAGAGCACTTTTTGATGGCAGAAAGTGGCACCGTACGTGTTTTTTCGGGTCTAACTCGGGTTCAGCTTCTTGTTGCGGTTAGGGTTATGTTTAGGGTTGTTAGGAAAGAGTGAAGACGCAGAGTCCTGTTGAGTGTGGGGTTGCGTAAAGGCTCCCCCAGGGAGTTCAGGTGTACCCAAAGGCTTCCGCTGAGAGCACTTTTTGATGGCAGAAAGTGGCACCGTACGTGTTTTTTCGGGTCTAACTCGGGTTCAGCTTCTTGTTGCGGTTAGGGTTATGTTTAGGGTTGTTAGGAAAGAGTGAAGACGCAGAGTCCTGTTGAGTGTGGGGTTGCGTAAAGGCTCCCCCAGGGAGTTCAGGTGTACCCAAAGGCTTCCGCTGAGAGCACTTTTGGATGGCAGAAAGTGGCACCGTACGTGTTTTTTCGGGTCTAACTCGGGTTCAGCTTCTTGTTGCGGTTAGGGTTATGTTTAGGGTTGTTAGGAAAGAGTGAAGACGCAGAGTCCTGTTGAGTGTGGGGTTGCGTAAAGGCTCCCCCAGGGAGTTCAGGTGTACCCAAAGGCTTCCGCTGAGAGCACTTTTTGATGGCAGAAAGTGGCACCGTACGTGTTTTTTCGGGTCTAACTCGGGTTCAGCTTCTTGTTCCGGTTAGGGTTATGTTTAGGGTTGTTAGGAAAGAGTGAAGACGCAGAGTCCTGTTGAGTGTGGGGTTGTGTAAAGGCTCCCCCAGGGAGTTCAGGTGTTCCCAAAGGCTTCCGCTGAGAGCACTTTTTGATGGCAGAAAGTGGCACCGTACGTGTTTTTTCGGGTCTAACTCGGGTTCAGCTTCTTGTTGCGGTTAGGGTTATGTTTAGGGTTGTTAGGAAAGAGTGAAGACGCAGAGTCCTGTTGAGTGTGGGGTTGCGTAAAGGCTCCCCCAGGGAGTTCAGGTGTACCCAAAGGCTTCCGCTGAGAGCACTTTTTGATGGCAGAAAGTGGCACCGTACGTGTTTTTTCGGGTCTAACTCGGGTTCAGCTTCTTGTTGCGGTTAGGGTTATGTTTAGGGTTGTTAGGAAAGAGTGAAGACGCAGAGTCCTGTTGAGTGTGGGGTTGCGTAAAGGCTCCCCCAGGGAGTTCAGGTGTACCCAAAGGCTTCCGCTGAGAGCACTTTTGGATGGCAGAAAGTGGCACCGTACGTGTTTTTTCGGGTCTAACTCGGGTTCAGCTTCTTGTTGCGGTTAGGGTTATGTTTAGGGTTGTTAGGAAAGAGTGAAGACGCAGAGTCCTGTTGAGTGTGGGGTTGCGTAAAGGCTCCCCCAGGGAGTTCAGGTGTACCCAAAGGCTTCCGCTGAGAGCACTTTTTGATGGCAGAAAGTGGCACCGTACGTGTTTTTTCGGGTCTAACTCGGGTTCAGCTTCTTGTTGCGGTTAGGGTTATGTTTAGGGTTGTTAGGAAAGAGTGAAGACGCAGAGTCCTGTTGAGTGTGGGGTTGCGTAAAGGCTCCCCCAGGGAGTTCAGGTGTTCCCAAAGGCTTCCGCTGAGAGCACTTTTTGATGGCAGAAAGTGGCACCGTACGTGTTTTTTCGGGTCTAACTCGGGTTGAGCTTCTTGTTGCGGTTAGGGTTATGTTTAGGGTTGTTAGGAAAGAGTGAAGACGCAGAGTCCTGTTGAGTGTGGGGTTGCGTAAAGGCTCCCCCAGGGAGTTCAGGTGTACCCAAAGGCTTCCGCTGAGAGCACTTTTTGATGGCAGAAAGTGGCACCGTACGTGTTTTTTCGGGTCTAACTCGGGTTGAGCTTCTTGTTGCGGTTAGGGTTATGTTTAGGGTTGTTAGGAAAGAGTGAAGACGCAGAGTCCTGTTGAGTGTGGGGTTGCGTAAAGGCTCCCCCAGGGAGTTCAGGTGTTCCCAAAGGCTTCCGCTGAGAGCACTTTTTGATGGCAGAAAGTGGCACCGTACGTGTTTTTTCGGGTCTAACTCGGGTTCAGCTTCTTGTTGCGGTTAGGGTTATGTTTAGGGTTGTTAGGAAAGAGTGAAGACGCAGAGTCCTGTTGAGTGTGGGGTTGCGTAAAGGCTCCCCCAGGGAGTTCAGGTGTACCCAAAGGCTTCCGCTGAGAGCACTTTTGGATGGCAGAAAGTGGCACCGTACGTGTTTTTTCGGGTCTAACTCGGGTTCAGCTTCTTGTTGCGGTTAGGGTTATGTTTAGGGTTGTTAGGAAAGAGTGAAGACGCAGAGTCCTGTTGAGTGTGGGGTTGCGTAAAGGCTCCCCCAGGGAGTTCAGGTGTACCCAAAGGCTTCCGCTGAGAGCACTTTTGGATGGCAGAAAGTGGCACCGTACGTGTTTTTTCGGGTCTAACTCGGGTTCAGCTTCTTGTTGCGGTTAGGGTTATGTTTAGGGTTGTTAGGAAAGAGTGAAGACGCAGAGTCCTGTTGAGTGTGGGGTTGCGTAAAGGCTCCCCCAGGGAGTTCAGGTGTACCCAAAGGCTTCCGCTGAGAGCACTTTTTGATGGCAGAAAGTGGCACCGTACGTGTTTTTTCGGGTCTAACTCGGGTTCAGCTTCTTGTTGCGGTTAGGGTTATGTTTAGGGTTGTTAGGAAAGAGTGAAGACGCAGAGTCCTGTTGAGTGTGGGGTTGCGTAAAGGCTCCCCCAGGGAGTTCAGGTGTACCCAAAGGCTTCCGCTGAGAGCACTTTTTGATGGCAGAAAGTGGCACCGTACGTGTTTTTTCGGGTCTAACTCGGGTTCAGCTTCTTGTTGCGGTTAGGGTTATGTTTAGGGTTGTTAGGAAAGAGTGAAGACGCAGAGTCCTGTTGAGTGTGGGGTTGCGTAAAGGCTCCCCCAGGGAGTTCAGGTGTTCCCAAAGGCTTCCGCTGAGAGCACTTTTTGATGGCAGAAAGTGGCACCGTACGTGTTTTTTCGGGTCTAACTCGGGTTCAGCTTCTTGTTGCGGTTAGGGTTATGTTTAGGGTTGTTAGGAAAGAGTGAAGACGCAGAGTCCTGTTGAGTGTGGGGTTGCGTAAAGGCTCCCCCAGGGAGTTCAGGTGTACCCAAAGGCTTCCGCTGAGAGCACTTTTTGATGGCAGAAAGTGGCACCGTACGTGTTTTTTCGGGTCTAACTCGGGTTGAGCTTCTTGTTGCGGTTAGGGTTATGTTTAGGGTTGTTAGGAAAGAGTGAAGACGCAGAGTCCTGTTGAGTGTGGGGTTGCGTAAAGGCTCCCCCAGGGAGTTCAGGTGTACCCAAAGGCTTCCGCTGAGAGCACTTTTTGATGGCAGAAAGTGGCACCGTACGTGTTTTTTCGGGTCTAACTCGGGTTCAGCTTCTTGTTGCGGTTAGGGTTATGTTTAGGGTTGTTAGGAAAGAGTGAAGACGCAGAGTCCTGTTGAGTGTGGGGTTGCGTAAAGGCTCCCCCAGGGAGTTCAGGTGTACCCAAAGGCTTCCGCTGAGAGCACTTTTTGATGGCAGAAAGTGGCACCGTACGTGTTTTTTCGGGTCTAACTCGGGTTCAGCTTCTTGTTGCGGTTAGGGTTATGTTTAGGGTTGTTAGGAAAGAGTGAAGACGCAGAGTCCTGTTGAGTGTGGGGTTGCGTAAAGGCTCCCCCAGGGAGTTCAGGTGTACCCAAAGGCTTCCGCTGAGAGCACTTTTTGATGGCAGAAAGTGGCACCGTACGTGTTTTTTCGGGTCTAACTCGGGTTCAGCTTCTTGTTGCGGTTAGGGTTATGTTTAGGGTTGTTAGGAAAGAGTGAAGACGCAGAGTCCTGTTGAGTGCGGGGTTGCGTAAAGGCTCCCCCAGGGAGTTCAGGTGTACCCAAAGGCTTCCGCTGAGAGCACTTTTTGATGGCAGAAAGTGGCACCGTACGTGTTTTTTCGGGTCTAACTCGGGTTCAGCTTCTTGTTGCGGTTAGGGTTATGTTTAGGGTTGTTAGGAAAGAGTGAAGACGCAGAGTCCTGTTGAGTGTGGGGTTGCGTAAAGGCTCCCCCAGGGAGTTCACGTGTACCCAAAGGCTTCCGCTGAGAGCACTTTTTGATGGCAGAAAGTGGCACCGTACTTGTTTTTTCGGGTCTAACTCGGGTTGAGCTTCTTGTTGCGGTTAGGGTTATGTTTAGGGTTGTTAGGAAAGAGTGAAGACGCAGAGTCCTGTTGAGTGTGGGGTTGCGTAAAGGCTCCCCCAGGGAGTTCAGGTGTACCCAAAGGCTTCCGCTGAGAGCACTTTTGGATGGCAGAAAGTGGCACCGTACGTGTTTTTTCGGGTCTAACTCGGGTTCAGCTTCTTGTTGCGGTTAGGGTTATGTTTAGGGTTGTTAGGAAAGAGTGAAGACGCAGAGTCCTGTTGAGTGTGGGGTTGCGTAAAGGCTCCCCCAGGGAGTTCAGGTGTACCCAAAGGCTTCCGCTGAGAGCACTTTTTGATGGCAGAAAGTGGCACCGTACGTGTTTTTTCGGGTCTAACTCGGGTTCAGCTTCTTGTTGCGGTTAGGGTTATGTTTAGGGTTGTTAGGAAAGAGCGAAGACGCAGAGTCCTGTTGAGTGTGGGGTTGCGTAAAGACTCCCCCAGGGAGTTCAGGTGTACCCAAAGGCTTCCGCTGAGAGCACTTTTTGATGGCAGAAAGTGGCACCGTACGTGTTTTTTCGGGTCTAACTCGGGTTCAGCTTCTTGTTGCGGTTAGGGTTATGTTTAGGGTTGTTAGGAAAGAGTGAAGACGCAGAGTCCTGTTGAGTGTGGGGTTGCGTAAAGGCTCCCCCAGGGAGTTCAGGTGTACCCAAAGGCTTCCGCTGAGAGCACTTTTTGATGGCAGAAAGTGGCACCGTACGTGTTTTTTCGGGTCTAACTCGGGTTCAGCTTCTTGTTGCGGTTAGGGTTATGTTTAGGGTTGTTAGGAAAGAGTGAAGACGCAGAGTCCTGTTGAGTGTGGGGTTGCGTAAAGGCTCCCCCAGGGAGTTCAGGTGTACCCAAAGGCTTCCGCTGAGAGCACTTTTTGATGGCAGAAAGTGGCACCGTACGTGTTTTTTCGGGTCTAACTCGGGTTCGAGCTTCTTGTTGCGGTTAGGGTTATGTTTAGGGTTGTTAGGAAAGAGCGAAGACGCAGAGTCCTGTTGAGTGTGGGGTTGCGTAAAGGCTCCCCCAGGGAGTTCAGGTGTACCCAAAGGCTTCCGCTGAGAGCACTTTTTGATGGCAGAAAGTGGCACCGTACGTGTTTTTTCGGGTCTAACTCGGGTTCAGCTTCTTGTTGCGGTTAGGGTTATGTTTAGGGTTGTTAGGAAAGAGTGAAGACGCAGAGTCCTGTTGAGTGTGGGGTTGCGTAAAGGCTCCCCCAGGGAGTTCAGGTGTACCCAAAGGCTTCCGCTGAGAGCACTTTTTGATGGCAGAAAGTGGCACCGTACGTGTTTTTTCGGGTCTAACTCGGGTTCAGCTTCTTGTTGCGGTTAGGGTTATGTTTAGGGTTGTTAGGAAAGAGTGAAGACGCAGAGTCCTGTTGAGTGTGGGGTTGCGTAAAGGCTCCCCCAGGGAGTTCAGGTGTACCCAAAGGCTTCCGCTGAGAGCACTTTTTGATGGCAGAAAGTGGCACCGTACGTGTTTTTTCGGGTCTAACTCGGGTTCAGCTTCTTGTTGCGGTTAGGGTTATGTTTAGGGTTGTTAGGAAAGAGCGAAGACGCAGAGTCCTGTTGAGTGTGGGGTTGCGTAAAGGCTCCCCCAGGGAGTTCAGGTGTACCCAAAGGCTTCCGCTGAGAGCACTTTTTGATGGCAGAAAGTGGCACCGTACGTGTTTTTTCGGGTCTAACTCGGGTTCAGCTTCTTGTTGCGGTTAGGGTTATGTTTAGGGTTGTTAGGAAAGAGTGAAGACGCAGAGTCCTGTTGAGTGTGGGGTTGCGTAAAGGCTCCCCCAGGGAGTTCAGGTGTACCCAAAGGCTTCCGCTGAGAGCACTTTTTGATGGCAGAAAGTGGCACCGTACGTGTTTTTTCGGGTCTAACTCGGGTTCAGCTTCTTGTTGCGGTTAGGGTTATGTTTAGGGTTGTTAGGAAAGAGTGAAGACGCAGAGTCCTGTTGAGTGTGGGGTTGCGTAAAGGCTCCCCCAGGGAGTTCAGGTGTACCCAAAGGCTTCCGCTGAGAGCACTTTTTGATGGCAGAAAGTGGCACCGTACGTGTTTTTTCGGGTCTAACTCGGGTTCAGCTTCTTGTTGCGGTTAGGGTTATGTTTAGGGTTGTTAGGAAAGAGTGAAGACGCAGAGTCCTGTTGAGTGTGGGGTTGCGTAAAGGCTCCCCCAGGGAGTTCAGGTGTACCCAAAGGCTTCCGCTGAGAGCACTTTTTGATGGCAGAAAGTGGCACCGTACGTGTTTTTTCGGGTCTAACTCGGGTTCAGCTTCTTGTTGCGGTTAGGGTTATGTTTAGGGTTGTTAGGAAAGAGTGAAGACGCAGAGTCCTGTTGAGTGTGGGGTTGCGTAAAGGCTCCCCCAGGGAGTTCAGGTGTACCCAAAGGCTTCCGCTGAGAGCACTTTTTGATGGCAGAAAGTGGCACCGTACGTGTTTTTTCGGGTCTAACTCGGGTTCAGCTTCTTGTTGCGGTTAGGGTTATGTTTAGGGTTGTTAGGAAAGAGTGAAGACGCAGAGTCCTGTTGAGTGTGGGGTTGCGTAAAGGCTCCCCCAGGGAGTTCAGGTGTACCCAAAGGCTTCCGCTGAGAGCACTTTTTGATGGCAGAAAGTGGCACCGTACGTGTTTTTTCGGGTCTAACTCGGGTTCAGCTTCTTGTTGCGGTTAGGGTTATGTTTAGGGTTGTTAGGAAAGAGTGAAGACGCAGAGTCCTGTTGAGTGTGGGGTTGCGTAAAGGCTCCCCCAGGGAGTTCAGGTGTACCCAAAGGCTTCCGCTGAGAGCACTTTTGATGGCAGAAAGTGGCACCGTACGTGTTTTTTCGGGTCTAACTCGGGTTCAGCTTCTTGTTGCGGTTAGGGTTATGTTTAGGGTTGTTAGGAAAGAGTGAAGACGCAGAGTCCTGTTGAGTGTGGGGTTGCGTAAAGGCTCCCCCAGGGAGTTCAGGTGTACCCAAAGGCTTCCGCTGAGAGCACTTTTGGATGGCAGAAAGTGGCACCGTACGTGTTTTTTCGGGTCTAACTCGGGTTCAGCTTCTTGTTGCGGTTAGGGTTATGTTTAGGGTTGTTAGGAAAGAGTGAAGACGCAGAGTCCTGTTGAGTGTGGGGTTGCGTAAAGGCTCCCCCAGGGAGTTCAGGTGTACCCAAAGGCTTCCGCTGAGAGCACTTTTGGATGGCAGAAAGTGGCACCGTACGTGTTTTTTCGGGTCTAACTCGGGTTCAGCTTCTTGTTGCGGTTAGGGTTATGTTTAGGGTTGTTAGGAAAGAGTGAAGACGCAGAGTCCTGTTGAGTGTGGGGTTGCGTAAAGGCTCCCCCAGGGAGTTCAGGTGTACCCAAAGGCTTCCGCTGAGAGCACTTTTTGATGGCAGAAAGTGGCACCGTACGTGTTTTTTCGGGTCTAACTCGGGTTCAGCTTCTTGTTGCGGTTAGGGTTATGTTTAGGGTTGTTAGGAAAGAGTGAAGACGCAGAGTCCTGTTGAGTGTGGGGTTGCGTAAAGGCTCCCCCAGGGAGTTCAGGTGTACCCAAAGGCTTCCGCTGAGAGCACTTTTTGATGGCAGAAAGTGGCACCGTACGTGTTTTTTCGGGTCTAACTCGGGTTCAGCTTCTTGTTGCGGTTAGGGTTATGTTTAGGGTTGTTAGGAAAGAGTGAAGACGCAGAGTCCTGTTGAGTGTGGGGTTGCGTAAAGGCTCCCCCAGGGAGTTCAGGTGTACCCACCCAGAGGCTTCCGCTGAGAGCACTTTTTGATGGCAGAAAGTGGCACCGTACGTGTTTTTTCGGGTCTAACTCGGGTTCAGCTTCTTGTTGCGGTTAGGGTTATGTTTAGGGTTGTTAGGAAAGAGTGAAGACGCAGAGTCCTGTTGAGTGTGGGGTTGCGTAAAGGCTCCCCCAGGGAGTTCAGGTGTACCCAAAGGCTTCCGCTGAGAGCACTTTTTGATGGCAGAAAGTGGCACCGTACGTGTTTTTTCGGGTCTAACTCGGGTTCAGCTTCTTGTTGCGGTTAGGGTTATGTTTAGCGTTGTTAGGAAAGAGTGAAGACGCAGAGTCCTGTTGAGTGTGGGGTTGCGTAAAGGCTCCCCCAGGGAGTTCAGGTGTACCCAAAGGCTTCCGCTGAGAGCACTTTTTGATGGCAGAAAGTGGCACCGTACGTGTTTTTTCGGGTCTAACTCGGGTTCAGCTTCTTGTTGCGGTTAGGGTTATGTTTAGGGTTGTTAGGAAAGAGTGAAGACGCAGAGTCCTGTTGAGTGTGGGGTTGCGTAAAGGCTCCCCCAGGGAGTTCAGGTGTACCCAAAGGCTTCCGCTGAGAGCACTTTTTGATGGCAGAAAGTGGCACCGTACGTGTTTTTTCGGGTCTAACTCGGGTTCAGCTTCTTGTTCCGGTTAGGGTTATGTTTAGGGTTGTTAGGAAAGAGTGAAGACGCAGAGTCCTGTTGAGTGTGGGGTTGCGTAAAGGCTCCCCCAGGGAGTTCAGGTGTACCCAAAGGCTTCCGCTGAGAGCACTTTGTGTTTTTTTCGGGTCTAACTCTGGTCAGCTTCTTTGTTGCGGTTAGGGTTGAGTGTTAGGGTTGTTAGGAATATAGAGTGAAAGACGCAGAGTCCTGTTGAGTTGTGGGGTTGCGTAAAGGCTCCCCCAGGAAAGTTCAGTGTGTAAGCCCAAAGGCTTCCGCTGAGTAGCACTGTTTGATGCAGAAAGTGGCACGCTGTACGGTGTTTTTTTCGGGTCTAACTCGGGTTCAGCTTCTTGTTGCGGTTATGGGTTATGTTTAGGGTTGTTAGGAAAGAGTGAAGACGCAGAGTCCTGTTGAGTGTGGGGGTTGCGTAAAGGCTCCCCCAGGGAAGTTCAGGTGTTACCCAAAGGCTTCCGCTGAGAGCACTTTTTGATGGCAGAAAGTGCACCGTACGTGTTTTTTCGGGTCTAACTCGGTTCAGCTTCTTGTTGCGGTTAGGGTTATGTTAGGGTTGTTAGGAAAGAGCTGAAGACGCAGAGTCCTGTTGAGTGTGGGGTTGCGTAAAGGCTCCCCCAGAGGAGTTCAGGTGTACCCAAAGGCTTCCGCTGAGAGCACTTTTTGGATGGCAGAAAGTGGCACCGTACGTGTTTTTTTCGGGTCTAACTCGGGTTCAGCTTCTTGTTGCGGTTAGGGTTATGTTTAGGGTTGTTAGGAAAGAGTGAAGACGCAGAGTCCTGTTGAGTGTGGGGTTGCGTAAAGGCTCCCCCAGGGAGTTCAGGTGTACCCAAAGGCTTCCGCTGAGAGCACTTTTTGATGGCAGAAAGTGGCACCGTACGTGTTTTTTCGGGTCTAACTCGGGTTCAGCTTCTTGTTGCGGTTAGGGTTATGTTTAGGGTTGTTAGGAAAGAGTGAAGACGCAGAGTCCTGTTGAGTGTGGGGTTGCGTAAAGGCTCCCCCAGGGAGTTCAGGTGTACCCAAAGGCTTCCGCTGAGAGCACTTTTTGATGGCAGAAAGTGGCACCGTACGTGTTTTTTCGGGTCTAACTCGGGTTCAGCTTCTTGTTGCGGTTAGGGTTATGTTTAGGGTTGTTAGGAAAGAGTGAAGACGCAGAGTCCTGTTGAGTGTGGGGTTGCGTAAAGGCTCCCCCAGGGAGTTCAGGTGTACCCAAAGGCTTCCGCTGAGAGCACTTTTTGATGGCAGAAAGTGGCACCGTACGTGTTTTTTCGGGTCTAACTCGGGTTCAGCTTCTTGTTGCGGTTAGGGTTATGTTTAGGGTTGTTAGGAAAGAGTGAAGACGCAGAGTCCTGTTGAGTGTGGGGTTGCGTAAAGGCTCCCCCAGGGAGTTCACGGTGTACCCAAAGGCTTCCGCTGAGAGCACTTTTTGATGGCAGAAAGTGGCACCGTACGTGTTTTTTCGGGTCTAACTCGGGTTCAGCTTCTTGTTGCGGTTAGGGTTATGTTTAGGGTTGTTAGGAAAGAGTGAAGACGCAGAGTCCTGTTGAGTGTGGGGTTGCGTAAAGGCTCCCCCAGGAGTTCAGGTGTACCCAAAGGCTTCCGCTGAGAGCACTTTTTGATGGCAGAAAGTGGCACCGTACGTGTTTTTTCGGGTCTAACTCGGGTTCAGCTTCTTGTTGCGGTTAGGGTTATGTTTAGGGTTGTTAGGAAAGAGTGAAGACGCAGAGTCCTGTTGAGTGTGGGGTTGCGTAAAGGCTCCCCCAGGGAGTTCAGGTGTACCCAAAGGCTTCCGCTGAGAGCACTTTTTGATGGCAGAAAGTGGCACCGTACGTGTTTTTTCGGGTCTAACTCGGGTTCAGCTTCTTGTTGCGGTTAGGGTTATGTTTAGGGTTGTTAGGAAAGAGTGAAGACGCAGAGTCCTGTTGAGTGTGGGGTTGCGTAAAGGCTCCCCCAGGGAGTTCAGGTGTACCCAAAGGCTTCCGCTGAGAGCACTTTTTGATGGCAGAAAGTGGCACCGTACGTGTTTTTTCGGGTCTAACTCGGGTTCAGCTTCTTGTTGCGGTTAGGGTTATGTTTAGGGTTGTTAGGAAAGAGTGAAGACGCAGAGTCCTGTTGAGTGTGGGGTTGCGTAAAGGCTCCCCCAGGGAGTTCAGGTGTACCCAAAGGCTTCCGCTGAGAGCACTTTTTGATGGCAGAAAGTGGCACCGTACGTGTTTTTTCGGGTCTAACTCGGGTTCAGCTTCTTGTTGCGGTTAGGGTTATGTTTAGGGTTGTTAGGAAAGAGTGAAGACGCAGAGTCCTGTTGAGTGTGGGGTTGCGTAAAGGCTCCCCCAGGGAGTTCAGGTGTACCCAAAGGCTTCCGCTGAGAGCACTTTTTGATGGCAGAAAGTGGCACCGTACGTGTTTTTTCGGGTCTAACTCGGGTTCAGCTTCTTGTTGCGGTTAGGGTTATGTTTAGGGTTGTTAGGAAAGAGTGAAGACGCAGAGTCCTGTTGAGTGTGGGGTTGCGTAAAGGCTCCCCCAGGGAGTTCAGGTGTACCCAAAGGCTTCCGCTGAGAGCACTTTTTGATGGCAGAAAGTGGCACCGTACGTGTTTTTTCGGGTCTAACTCGGGTTCAGCTTCTTGTTGCGGTTAGGGTTATGTTTAGGGTTGTTAGGAAAGAGTGAAGACGCAGAGTCCTGTTGAGTGTGGGGTTGCGTAAAGGCTCCCCCAGGGAGTTCAGGTGTACCCAAAGGCTTCCGCTGAGAGCACTTTTTGATGGCAGAAAGTGGCACCGTACGTGTTTTTTCGGGTCTAACTCGGGTTCAGCTTCTTGTTGCGGTTAGGGTTATGTTTAGGGTTGTTAGGAAAGAGTGAAGACGCAGAGTCCTGTTGAGTGTGGGGTTGCGTAAAGGCTCCCCCAGGGAGTTCAGGTGTACCCAAAGGCTTCCGCTGAGAGCACTTTTTGATGGCAGAAAGTGGCACCGTACGTGTTTTTTCGGGTCTAACTCGGGTTCAGCTTCTTGTTGCGGTTAGGGTTATGTTTAGGGTTGTTAGGAAAGAGTGAAGACGCAGAGTCCTGTTGAGTGTGGGGTTGCGTAAAGGCTCCCCCAGGGAGTTCAGGTGTACCCAAAGGCTTCCGCTGAGAGCACTTTTTGATGGCAGAAAGTGGCACCGTACGTGTTTTTTCGGGTCTAACTCGGGTTCAGCTTCTTGTTGCGGTTAGGGTTATGTTTAGGGTTGTTAGGAAAGAGTGAAGACGCAGAGTCCTGTTGAGTGTGGGGTTGCGTAAAGGCTCCCCCAGGGAGTTCAGGTGTACCCAAAGGCTTCCGCTGAGAGCACTTTTTGATGGCAGAAAGTGGCACCGTACGTGTTTTTTCGGGTCTAACTCGGGTTCAGCTTCTTGTTGCGGTTAGGGTTATGTTTAGGGTTGTTAGGAAAGAGTGAAGACGCAGAGTCCTGTTGAGTGTGGGGTTGCGTAAAGGCTCCCCCAGGGAGTTCAGGTGTACCCAAAGGCTTCCGCTGAGAGCACTTTTTGATGGCAGAAAGTGGCACCGTACGTGTTTTTTCGGGTCTAACTCGGGTTCAGCTTCTTGTTGCGGTTAGGGTTATGTTTAGGGTTGTTAGGAAAGAGTGAAGACGCAGAGTCCTGTTGAGTGTGGGGTTGCGTAAAGGCTCCCCCAGGGAGTTCAGGTGTACCCAAGAGGCTTCCGCTGAGAGCACTTTTTGATGGCAGAAAGTGGCACCGTACGTGTTTTTTCGGGTCTAACTCGGGTTCAGCTTCTTGTTGCGGTTAGGGTTATGTTTAGGGTTGTTAGGAAAGAGTGAAGACGCAGAGTCCTGTTGAGTGTGGGGTTGCGTAAAGGCTCCCCCAGGGAGTTCAGGTGTACCCAAAGGCTTCCGCTGAGAGCACTTTTTGATGGCAGAAAGTGGCACCGTACGTGTTTTTTCGGGTCTAACTCGGGTTCAGCTTCTTGTTGCGGTTAGGGTTATGTTTAGGGTTGTTAGGAAAGAGTGAAGACGCAGAGTCCTGTTGAGTGTGGGGTTGCGTAAAGGCTCCCCCAGGGAGTTCAGGTGTACCCAAAGGCTTCCGCTGAGAGCACTTTTTGATGGCAGAAAGTGGCACCGTACGTGTTTTTTCGGGTCTAACTCGGGTTCAGCTTCTTGTTGCGGTTAGGGTTATGTTTAGGGTTGTTAGGAAAGAGTGAAGACGCAGAGTCCTGTTGAGTGTGGGGTTGCGTAAAGGCTCCCCCAGGGAGTTCAGGTGTACCCAAAGGCTTCCGCTGAGAGCACTTTTTGATGGCAGAAAGTGGCACCGTACGTGTTTTTTCGGGTCTAACTCGGGTTCAGCTTCTTGTTGCGGTTAGGGTTATGTTTAGGGTTGTTAGGAAAGAGTGAAGACGCAGAGTCCTGTTGAGTGTGGGGTTGCGTAAAGGCTCCCCCAGGGAGTTCAGGTGTACCCAAAGGCTTCCGCTGAGAGCACTTTTTGATGGCAGAAAGTGGCACCGTACGTGTTTTTTCGGGTCTAACTCGGGTTCAGCTTCTTGTTGCGGTTAGGGTTATGTTTAGGGTTGTTAGGAAAGAGTGAAGACGCAGAGTCCTGTTGAGTGTGGGGTTGCGTAAAGGCTCCCCCAGGGAGTTCAGGTGTACCCAAAGGCTTCCGCTGAGAGCACTTTTTGATGGCAGAAAGTGGCACCGTACGTGTTTTTTCGGGTCTAACTCGGGTTCAGCTTCTTGTTGCGGTTAGGGTTATGTTTAGGGTTGTTAGGAAAGAGTGAAGACGCAGAGTCCTGTTGAGTGTGGGGTTGCGTAAAGGCTCCCCCAGGGAGTTCAGGTGTACCCAAAGGCTTCCGCTGAGAGCACTTTTTGATGGCAGAAAGTGGCACCGTACGTGTTTTTTCGGGTCTAACTCGGGTTCAGCTTCTTGTTGCGGTTAGGGTTATGTTTAGGGTTGTTAGGAAAGAGTGAAGACGCAGAGTCCTGTTGAGTGTGGGGTTGCGTAAAGGCTCCCCCAGGGAGTTCAGGTGTACCCAAAGGCTTCCGCTGAGAGCACTTTTTGATGGCAGAAAGTGGCACCGTACGTGTTTTTTCGGGTCTAACTCGGGTTCAGCTTCTTGTTGCGGTTAGGGTTATGTTTAGGGTTGTTAGGAAAGAGTGAAGACGCAGAGTCCTGTTGAGTGTGGGGTTGCGTAAAGGCTCCCCCAGGGAGTTCAGGTGTACCCAAAGGCTTCCGCTGAGAGCACTTTTTGATGGCAGAAAGTGGCACCGTACGTGTTTTTTCGGGTCTAACTCGGGTTCAGCTTCTTGTTGCGGTTAGGGTTATGTTTAGGGTTGTTAGGAAAGAGTGAAGACGCAGAGTCCTGTTGAGTGTGGGGTTGCGTAAAGGCTCCCCCAGGGAGTTCAGGTGTACCCAAAGGCTTCCGCTGAGAGCACTTTTTGATGGCAGAAAGTGGCACCGTACGTGTTTTTTCGGGTCTAACTCGGGTTCAGCTTCTTGTTGCGGTTAGGGTTATGTTTAGGGTTGTTAGGAAAGAGTGAAGACGCAGAGTCCTGTTGAGTGTGGGGTTGCGTAAAGGCTCCCCCAGGGAGTTCAGGTGTACCCAAAGGCTTCCGCTGAGAGCACTTTTTGATGGCAGAAAGTGGCACCGTACGTGTTTTTTCGGGTCTAACTCGGGTTCAGCTTCTTGTTGCGGTTAGGGTTATGTTTAGGGTTGTTAGGAAAGAGTGAAGACGCAGAGTCCTGTTGAGTGTGGGGTTGCGTAAAGGCTCCCCCAGGGAGTTCAGGTGTACCCAAAGGCTTCCGCTGAGAGCACTTTTTGATGGCAGAAAGTGGCACCGTACGTGTTTTTTCGGGTCTAACTCGGGTTCAGCTTCTTGTTGCGGTTAGGGTTATGTTTAGGGTTGTTAGGAAAGAGTGAAGACGCAGAGTCCTGTTGAGTGTGGGGTTGCGTAAAGGCTCCCCCAGGGAGTTCAGGTGTACCCAAAGGCTTCCGCTGAGAGCACTTTTTGATGGCAGAAAGTGGCACCGTACGTGTTTTTTCGGGTCTAACTCGGGTTCAGCTTCTTGTTGCGGTTAGGGTTATGTTTAGGGTTGTTAGGAAAGAGTGAAGACGCAGAGTCCTGTTGAGTGTGGGGTTGCGTAAAGGCTCCCCCAGGGAGTTCAGGTGTACCCAAAGGCTTCCGCTGAGAGCACTTTTTGATGGCAGAAAGTGGCACCGTACGTGTTTTTTCGGGTCTAACTCGGGTTCAGCTTCTTGTTGCGGTTAGGGTTATGTTTAGGGTTGTTAGGAAAGAGTGAAGACGCAGAGTCCTGTTGAGTGTGGGGTTGCGTAAAGGCTCCCCCAGGGAGTTCAGGTGTACCCAAAGGCTTCCGCTGAGAGCACTTTTTGATGGCAGAAAGTGGCACCGTACGTGTTTTTTCGGGTCTAACTCGGGTTCAGCTTCTTGTTGCGGTTAGGGTTATGTTTAGGGTTGTTAGGAAAGAGTGAAGACGCAGAGTCCTGTTGAGTGTGGGGTTGCGTAAAGGCTCCCCCAGGGAGTTCAGGTGTACCCAAAGGCTTCCGCTGAGAGCACTTTTTGATGGCAGAAAGTGGCACCGTACGTGTTTTTTCGGGTCTAACTCGGGTTCAGCTTCTTGTTGCGGTTAGGGTTATGTTTAGGGTTGTTAGGAAAGAGTGAAGACGCAGAGTCCTGTTGAGTGTGGGGTTGCGTAAAGGCTCCCCCAGGGAGTTCAGGTGTACCCAAAGGCTTCCGCTGAGAGCACTTTTTGATGGCAGAAAGTGGCACCGTACGTGTTTTTTCGGGTCTAACTCGGGTTCAGCTTCTTGTTGCGGTTAGGGTTATGTTTAGGGTTGTTAGGAAAGAGTGAAGACGCAGAGTCCTGTTGAGTGTGGGGTTGCGTAAAGGCTCCCCCAGGGAGTTCAGGTGTACCCAAAGGCTTCCGCTGAGAGCACTTTTTGATGGCAGAAAGTGGCACCGTACGTGTTTTTTCGGGTCTAACTCGGGTTCAGCTTCTTGTTGCGGTTAGGGTTATGTTTAGGGTTGTTAGGAAAGAGTGAAGACGCAGAGTCCTGTTGAGTGTGCGGGTTGCGTAAAGGCTCCCCCAGGGAGTTCAGGTGTACCCAAAGGCTTCCGCTGAGAGCACTTTTTGATGGCAGAAAGTGGCACCGTACGTGTTTTTTCGGGTCTAACTCGGGTTCAGCTTCTTGTTGCGGTTAGGGTTATGTTTAGGGTTGTTAGGAAAGAGCGAAGACGCAGAGTCCTGTTGAGTGTGGGGTTGCGTAAAGGCTCCCCCAGGGAGTTCAGGTGTACCCAAAGGCTTCCGCTGAGAGCACTTTTGATGGCAGAAAGTGGCACCGTACGTGTTTTTTCGGGTCTAACTCGGGTTCAGCTTCTTGTTGCGGTTAGGGTTATGTTTAGGGTTGTTAGGAAAGAGTGAAGACGCAGAGTCCTGTTGAGTGTGGGGTTGCGTAAAGGCTCCCCCAGGGAGTTCAGGTGTACCCAAAGGCTTCCGCTGAGAGCACTTTTTGATGGCAGAAAGTGGCACCGTACGTGTTTTTTTCGGGTCTAACTCGGGTTCAGCTTCTTGTTGCGGTTAGGGTTATGTTTAGGGTTGTTAGGAAAGAGTGAAGACGCAGAGTCCTGTTGAGTGTGGGGTTGCGTAAAGGCTCCCCCAGGGAGTTCAGGTGTACCCAAAGGCTTCCGCTGAGAGCACTTTTGATGGCAGAAAGTGGCACCGTACGTGTTTTTTCGGGTCTAACTCGGGTTCAGCTTCTTGTTGCGGTTAGGGTTATGTTTAGGGTTGTTAGGAAAGAGCTGAAGACGCAGAGTCCTGTTGAGTGTGGGGTTGCGTAAAGGCTCCCCCAGGGAGTTCAGGTGTACCCAAAGGCTTCCGCTGAGAGCACTTTTGGATGGCAGAAAGTGGCACCGTACGTGTTTTTTCGGGTCTAACTCGGGTTCAGCTTCTTGTTGCGGTTAGGGTTATGTTTAGGGTTGTTAGGAAAGAGTGAAGACGCAGAGTCCTGTTGAGTGTGGGGTTGCGTAAAGGCTCCCCCAGGGAGTTCAGGTGTACCCAAAGGCTTCCGCTGAGAGCACTTTTGATGGCAGAAAGTGGCACCGTACGTGTTTTTTCGGGTCTAACTCGGGTTCAGCTTCTTGTTGCGGTTAGGGTTATGTTTAGGGTTGTTAGGAAAGAGTGAAGACGCAGAGTCCTGTTGAGTGTGGGGTTGCGTAAAGGCTCCCCCAGGGAGTTCAGGTGTACCCAAAGGCTTCCGCTGAGAGCACTTTTGGATGGCAGAAAGTGGCACCGTACGTGTTTTTTCGGGTCTAACTCGGGTTCAGCTTCTTGTTGCGGTTAGGGGTTATGTTTAGGGTTGTTAGGAAAGAGTGAAGACAGCAGAGTCCTGTTGAGTGTGGGGTTGCGTAAAGGCTCCCCCAGGGAGTTCAGGTGTACCCAAAGGCTTCCGCTGAGAGCACTTTTGGATGGCAGAAAGTGGCACCGTACATGTTTTTTGGGTCTAACTCGGGTTCAGCTTCTTGTTGCCGGTTAGGGTTATGTTTAGGGTTGTTAGGAAAGAGTGAAGACGCAGAGTCCTGTTGAGTGTGGGGTTGCGTAAAGGCTCCCCCAGGGAGTTCAGGTGTACCCAAAGGCTTCCGCTGAGAGCACTTTTTGATGGCAGAAAGTGGCACCGTACGTGTTTTTTCGGGTCTAACTCGGGTTCAGCTTCTTGTTGCGGTTAGGGTTATGTTTAGGGTTGTTAGGAAAGAGTGAAGACGCAGAGTCCTGTTGAGTGTGGGGTTGCGTAAAGGCTCCCCCAGGGAGTTCAGGTGTACCCAAAGGCTTCCGCTGAGAGCACTTTTTGATGGCAGAAAGTGGCACCGTACGTGTTTTTTCGGGTCTAACTCGGGTTGAGCTTCTTGTTGCGGTTAGGGTTATGTTTAGGGTTGTTAGGAAAGAGTGAAGACGCAGAGTCCTGTTGAGTGTGGGGTTGCGTAAAGGCTCCCCCAGGGAGTTCAGGTGTACCCAAAGGCTTCCGCTGAGAGCACTTTTTGATGGCAGAAAGTGGCACCGTACGTGTTTTTTCGGGTCTAACTCGGGTTGAGCTTCTTGTTGCGGTTAGGGTTATGTTTAGGGTTGTTAGGAAAGAGTGAAGACGCAGAGTCCTGTTGAGTGTGGGGTTGCGTAAAGGCTCCCCCAGGGAGTTCAGGTGTACCCAAAGGCTTCCGCTGAGAGCACTTTTTGATGGCAGAAAGTGGCACCGTACGTGTTTTTTCGGGTCTAACTCGGGTTCAGCTTCTTGTTGCGGTTAGGGTTATGTTTAGGGTTGTTAGGAAAGAGTGAAGACGCAGAGTCCTGTTGAGTGTGGGGTTGCGTAAAGGCTCCCCCAGGGAGTTCAGGTGTACCCAAAGGCTTCCGCTGAGAGCACTTTTTGATGGCAGAAAGTGGCACCGTACGTGTTTTTTTCGGGTCTAACTCGGGTTGAGCTTCTTGTTCCGGTTAGGCTTATGTTTAGGGTTGTTAGGAAAGAGTGAAGACGCAGAGTCCTGTTGAGTGTGGGGTTGTGTAAAGGCTCCCCCAGGGAGTTCAGGTGTTCCCAAGGGCTTCCGCTGAGAGCACTTTTTGATGGCAGAAAGTGGCACCGTACGTGTTTTTTCGGGTCTAACTCGGGTTCAGCTTCTTGTTGCGGTTAGGGTTATGTTTAGGGTTGTTAGGAAAGAGTGAAGACGCAGAGTCCTGTTGAGTGTGGGGTTGCGTAAAGGCTCCCCCAGGGAGTTCAGGTGTACCCAAAGGCTTCCGCTGAGAGCACTTTTTGATGGCAGAAAGTGGCACCGTACGTGTTTTTTCGGGTCTAACTCGGGTTCAGCTTCTTGTTGCGGTTAGGGTTATGTTTAGGGTTGTTAGGAAAGAGTGAAGACGCAGAGTCCTGTTGAGTGTGGGGTTGCGTAAAGGCTCCCCCAGGGAGTTCAGGTGTACCCAAAGGCTTCCGCTGAGAGCACTTTTGGATGGCAGAAAGTGGCACCGTACGTGTTTTTTCGGGTCTAACTCGGGTTCAGCTTCTTGTTGCGGTTAGGGTTATGTTTAGGGTTGTTAGGAAAGAGTGAAGACGCAGAGTCCTGTTGAGTGTGGCGGTTGCGTAAAGGCTCCCCCAGGGAGTTCAGGTGTACCCAAAGGCTTCCGCTGAGAGCACTTTTTGATGGCAGAAAGTGGCATCGTACGTGTTTTTTCGGGTCTAACTCGGGTTCAGCTTCTTGTTGCGGTTAGGGTTTATGTTTAGGGTTGTTAGGAAAGAGCGAAGACGCAGAGTCCTGTTGAGTGTGGGGTTGCGTAAAGGCTCCCCCAGGGAGTTCAGGTGTACCCAAAGGCTTCCGCTGAGAGCACTTTTGGATGGCAGAAAGTGGCACCGTACGTGTTTTTTCGGGTCTAACTCGGGTTCAGCTTCTTGTTGCGGTTAGGGTTATGTTTAGGGTTGTTAGGAAAGAGTGAAGACGCAGAGTCCTGTTGAGTGTGGGGTTGCGTAAAGGCTCCCCCAGGGAGTTCAGGTGTACCCAAAGGCTTCCGCTGAGAGCACTTTTGGATGGCAGAAAGTGGCACCGTACGTGTTTTTTCGGGTCTAACTCGGGTTCAGCTTCTTGTTGCGGTTAGGGTTATGTTTAGGGTTGTTAGGAAAGAGTGAAGACGCAGAGTCCTGTTGAGTGTGGGGTTGCGTAAAGGCTCCCCCAGGGAGTTCAGGTGTACCCAAAGGCTTCCGCTGAGAGCACTTTTGGATGGCAGAAAGTGGCACCGTACGTGTTTTTTCGGGTCTAACTCGGGTTCAGCTTCTTGTTGCGGTTAGGGTTATGTTTAGGGTTGTTAGGAAAGAGTGAAGACGCAGAGTCCTGTTGAGTGTGCGGTTGCGTAAAGGCTCCCCCAGGGAGTTCAGGTGTACCCAAAGGCTTCCGCTGAGAGCACTTTTTGATGGCAGAAAGTGGCATCGTACGTGTTTTTTCGGGTCTAACTCGGGTTCAGCTTCTTGTTGCGGTTAGGGTTATGTTTAGGGTTGTTAGGAAAGAGCGAAGACGCAGAGTCCTGTTGAGTGTGGGGTTGCGTAAAGGCTCCCCCAGGGAGTTCAGGTGTACCCAAAGGCTTCCGCTGAGAGCACTTTTGGATGGCAGAAAGTGGCACCGTACGTGTTTTTTCGGGTCTAACTCGGGTTCAGCTTCTTGTTGCGGTTAGGGTTATGTTTAGGGTTGTTAGGAAAGAGTGAAGACGCAGAGTCCTGTTGAGTGTGGGGTTGCGTAAAGGCTCCCCCAGGGAGTTCAGGTGTACCCAAAGGCTTCCGCTGAGAGCACTTTTGGATGGCAGAAAGTGGCACCGTACGTGTTTTTTCGGGTCTAACTCGGGTTCAGCTTCTTGTTGCGGTTAGGGTTATGTTTAGGGTTGTTAGGAAAGAGTGAAGACGCAGAGTCCTGTTGAGTGTGGGGTTGCGTAAAGGCTCCCCCAGGGAGTTCAGGTGTACCCAAAGGCTTCCGCTGAGAGCACTTTTTGATGGCAGAAAGTGGCACCGTACGTGTTTTTTCGGGTCTAACTCGGGTTCAGCTTCTTGTTGCGGTTAGGGTTATGTTTAGGGTTGTTAGGAAAGAGTGAAGACGCAGAGTCCTGTTGAGTGTGGGGTTGCGTAAAGGCTCCCCCAGGGAGTTCAGGTGTACCCAAAGGCTTCCGCTGAGAGCACTTTTTGATGGCAGAAAGTGGCACCGTACGTGTTTTTTCGGGTCTAACTCGGGTTCAGCTTCTTGTTGCGGTTAGGGTTATGTTTAGGGTTGTTAGGAAAGAGTGAAGACGCAGAGTCCTGTTGAGTGCGGGGTTGCGTAAAGGCTCCCCCAGGGAGTTCAGGTGTACCCAAAGGCTTCCGCTGAGAGCACTTTTTGATGGCAGAAAGTGGCACCGTACGTGTTTTTTTCGGGTCTAACTCGGGTTCAGCTTCTTGTTGCGGTTAGGGTTATGTTTAGGGTTGTTAGGAAAGAGTGAAGACGCAGAGTCCTGTTGAGTGTGGGGTTGCGTAAAGGCTCCCCCAGGGAGTTCAGGTGTACCCAAAGGCTTCCGCTGAGAGCACTTTTTGATGGCAGAAAGTGGCACCGTACGTGTTTTTTCGGTCTAACTCGGGTTGAGCTTCTTGTTGCGGTTAGGGTTATGTTTAGGGTTGTTAGGAAGAGTGAAGACGCAGAGTCCTGTTGAGTGTGGGGTTGCGTAAAGGCTCCCCCAGGGAGTTCAGGTGTACCCAAAGGCTTCCGCTGAGAGCACTTTTTGATGGCAGAAAGTGGCATCGTACGTGTTTTTTCGGGTCTAACTCGGGTTCAGCTTCTTGTTGCGGTTAGGGTTATGTTTAGGGTTGTTAGGAAAGAGCGAAGACGCAGAGTCCTGTTGAGTGTGGGGTTGCGTAAAGGCTCCCCCAGGGAGTTCAGGTGTACCCAAAGGCTTCCGCTGAGAGCACTTTTGATGGCAGAAAAGTGGCACCGTACGTGTTTTTTCGGGTCTAACTCGGGTTCAGCTTCTTGTTGCGGTTAGGGTTATGTTTAGGGTTGTTAGGAAAGAGTGAAGACGCAGAGTCCTGTTGAGTGTGGGGTTGCGTAAAGG
>NW_027663779.1:0-17959 GCF_964034855.1 Anser brachyrhynchus | reverse complement strand
ATCGTAGAATCCATCGTAGAATCCATCATAGAATCCATCATAGAATCCATCGTAGAATCCATCGTAGAATCCATCATAGAATCCATCATAGAATCCATCATAGAATCCATCGTAGAATCCATCATAGAATCCATCATAGAATCCATCATAGAATCCATCGTAGAATCCATCATAGAATCCATCATAGAATCCATCATAGAATCCATCATAGAATCCATCGTAGAATCCATCGTAGAATCCATCATAGAATCCATCATAGAATCCATCGTAGAATCCATCGTAGAATCCATCGTAGAATCCATCATAGAATCCATCGTAGAATCCATCATAGAATCCATCATAGAATCCATCATAGAATCCATCATAGAATCCATCATAGAATCCATCGTAGAATCCATCATAGAATCCATCATAGAATCCATCAGTAGAATCCACTCATAGAATCCATCGTAGAATCCATCATAGAATCCATCGTAGAATCCATCATAGAATCCATCATAGAATCCATCATAGAATCCATCATAGAATCCATCATAGAATCCATCGTAGAATCCATCATAGAATCCATCGTAGAATCCATCATAGAATCCATCATAGAATCCATCGTAGAATCCATCATAGAATCCATCGTAGAATCCATCATAGAATCCATCATAGAATCCATCGTAGAATCCATCGTAGAATCCATCATAGAATCCATCATAGAATCCATCGTAGAATCCATCATAGAATCCATCATAGAATCCATCATAGAATCCATCGTAGAATCCATCATAGAATCCATCATAGAATCCATCATAGAATCCATCATAGAATCCATCGTAGAATCCATCATAGAATCCATCATAGAATCCATCATAGAATCCATCATAGAATCCATCGTAGAATCCATCGTAGAATCCATCGTAGAATCCATCATAGAATCCATCATAGAATCCATCGTAGAATCCATCATAGAATCCATCATAGAATCCATCATAGAATCCATCATAGAATCCATCATAGAATCCATCATAGAATCCATCGTAGAATCCATCATAGAATCCATCAGTAGAATCCATCATAGAATCCATCGTAGAATCCATCATAGAATCCATCGTAGAATCCATCGTAGAATCCATCATAGAATCCATCATAGAATCCATCATAGAATCCATCGTAGAATCCATCATAGAATCCATCATAGAATCCATCATAGAATCCATCGTAGAATCCATCGTAGAATCCATCATAGAATCCATCATAGAATCCATCATAGAATCCATCGTAGAATCCATCATAGAATCCATCGTAGAATCCATCGTAGAATCCATCATAGAATCCATCATAGAATCCATCATAGAATCCATCGTAGAATCCATCATAGAATCCATCATAGAATCCATCATAGAATCCATCATAGAATCCATCGTAGAATCCATCATAGAATCCATCGTAGAATCCATCATAGAATCCATCATAGAATCCATCATAGAATCCATCATAGAATCCATCATAGAATCCATCGTAGAATCCATCATAGAATCCATCATAGAATCCATCGTAGAATCCATCATAGAATCCATCGTAGAATCCATCATAGAATCCATCATAGAATCCATCATAGAATCCATCATAGAATCCATCAGTAGAATCCATCATAGAATCCATCATAGAATCCATCGTAGAATCCATCATAGAATCCATCGTAGAATCCATCGTAGAATCCATCATAGAGAATCCATCGTAGAATCCATCATAGAATCCATCATAGAATCCATCGTAGAATCCATCATAGAATCCATCGTAGAATCCATCATAGAATCCATCATAGAATCCATCGTAGAATCCATCGTAGAATCCATCATAGAATCCATCATAGAATCCATCATAGAATCCATCGTAGAATCCATCGTAGAATCCATCATAGAATCCATCATAGAATCCATCATAGAATCCATCGTAGAATCCATCATAGAATCCATCATAGAATCCATCCTAGAATCCATCATAGAATCCATCGTAGAATCCATCGTAGAATCCATCATAGAATCCATCGTAGAATCCATCATAGAATCCATCATAGAATCCATCGTAGAATCCATCATAGAATCCATCATAGAATCCATCGTAGAATCCATCATAGAATCCATCATAGAATCCATCATAGAATCCATCGTAGAATCCATCATAGAATCCATCGTAGAATCCATCATAGAATCCATCGTAGAATCCATCATAGAATCCATCGTAGAATCCATCATAGAATCCATCATAGAATCCATCGTAGAATCCATCATAGAATCCATCATAGAATCCATCATAGAATCCATCGTAGAATCCATCATAGAATCCATCATAGAATCCATCGTAGAATCCATCGTAGAATCCATCATAGAATCCATCATAGAATCCATCATAGAATCCATCGTAGAATCCATCATAGAATCCATCATAGAATCCATCGTAGAATCCATCGTAGAATCCATCATAAGAATCCATCGTAGAATCCATCGTAGAATCCATCATAGAATCCATCATAGAATCCATCATAGAATCCATCATAGAATCCATCGTAGAATCCATCATAGAATCCATCATAGAATCCATCATAGAATCCATCATAGAATCCATCGTAGAATCCATCATAGAATCCATCATAGAATCCATCGTAGAATCCATCATAGAATCCATCATAGAATCCATCGTAGAATCCATCGTAGAATCCATCATAGAATCCATCATAGAATCCATCGTAGAATCCATCATAGAATCCATCATAGAATCCATCGTAGAATCCATCATAGAATCCATCGTAGAATCCATCATAGAATCCATCATAGAATCCATCATAGAATCCATCATAGAATCCATCGTAGAATCCATCGTAGAATCCATCATAGAATCCATCGTAGAATCCATCATAGAATCCATCATAGAATCCATCATAGAATCCATCATAGAATCCATCATAGAATCCATCGTAGAATCCATCGTAGAATCCATCGTAGAATCCATCATAGAATCCATCGTAGAATCCATCGTAGAATCCATCATAGAATCCATCGTAGAATCCATCATAGAATCCATCGTAGAATCCATCGTAGAATCCATCATAGAATCCATCGTAGAATCCATCATAGAATCCATCATAGAATCCATCATAGAATCCATCATAGAATCCATCATAGAATCCATCGTAGAATCCATCGTAGAATCCATCGTAGAATCCATCGTAGAATCCATCATAGAATCCATCGTAGAATCCATCATAGAATCCATCGTAGAATCCATCGTAGAATCCATCGTAGAATCCATCGTAGAATCCATCGTAGAATCCATCATAGAATCCATCATAGAATCCATCATAGAATCCATCATAGAATCCATCATAGAATCCATCATAGAATCCATCATAGAATCCATCGTAGAATCCATCATAGAATCCATCGTAGAATCCATCGTAGAATCCATCGTAGAATCCATCATAGAATCCATCATAGAATCCATCGTAGAATCCATCGTAGAATCCATCATAGAATCCATCATAGAATCCATCATAGAATCCATCATAGAATCCATCGTAGAATCCATCGTAGAATCCATCATAGAATCCATCGTAGAATCCATTGTAGAATCCATCATAGAATCCATCGTAGAATCCATCGTAGAATCCATCATAGAATCCATGGTAGAATCCATGGTAGAATCCATCGTAGAATCCATCATAGAATCCATCATAGAATCCATCGTAGAATCCATCATAGAATCCATCATAGAATCCATCGTAGAATCCATCATAGAATCCATCATAGAATCCATCATAGAATCCATCATAGAATCCATCGTAGAATCCATCATAGAATCCATCATAGAATCCATCGTAGAATCCATCATAGAATCCATCATAGAATCCATCGTAGAATCCATCATAGAATCCATCGTAGAATCCATCATAGAATCCATCATAGAATCCATCATAGAATCCATCGTAGAATCCATCGTAGAATCCATCGTAGAATCCATCGTAGAATCCATCATAGAATCCATCATAGAATCCATCATAGAATCCATCATAGAATCCATCATAGAATCCATCATAGAATCCATCGTAGAATCCATCGTAGAATCCATCGTAGAATCCATCATAGAATCCATCATAGAATCCATCATAGAGTCCATCGTAGAATCCATCATAGAATCCACCATAGAATCCATCATAGAATCCATCATAGAATCCATCATAGAATCCATCATAGAATCCATCATAGAATCCATCGTAGAATCCATCATAGAATCCATCGTAGAATCCATCATAGAATCCATCATAGAATCCATCATAGAATCCATCGTAGAATCCATCATAGAATCCATCGTAGAATCCATCGTAGAATCCATCATAGAATCCATCGTAGAATCCATCGTAGAATCCATCATAGAATCCATCGTAGAATCCATCGTAGAATCCATCGTAGAATCCATCATAGAATCCATCATAGAATCCATCATAGAATCCATCATAGAATCCATCATAGAATCCATCATAGAATCCATCGTAGAATCCATCATAGAATCCATCGTAGAATCCATCATAGAATCCATCATAGAATCCATCATAGAATCCATCGTAGAATCCATCATAGAATCCATCGTAGAATCCATCATAGAATCCATCGTAGAATCCATCATAGAATCCATCGTAGAATCCATCGTAGAATCCATCATAGAATCCATCATAGAATCCATCATAGAATCCATCGTAGAATCCATCATAGAATCCATGATAGAATCCATGATAGAATCCATCGTAGAATCCATCATAGAATCCATCATAGAATCCATCGTAGAATCCATCATAGAATCCATCGTAGAATCCATCATAGAATCCATCATAGAATCCATCGTAGAACCAATCGTAGAATCCATCATAGAATCCATCATAGAATCCATCGTAGAATCCATCATAGAATCCATCATAGAATCCATCATAGAATCCATCGTAGAATCCATCACAGAATCCATCGTAGAATCCATCGTAGAATCCATCATAGAATCCATCATAGAATCCATCGTAGAATCCATCATAGAATCCATCGTAGAATCCATCATAGAATCCATCATAGAATCCATCGTAGAATCCATCATAGAATCCATCCTAGAATCCATCATAGAATCCATCGTAGAATCCATCATAGAATCCATCGTAGAATCCATCCTAGAATCCATCGTAGAATCCATCATAGAATCCATCGTAGAATCCATCGTAGAATCCATCATAGAATCCATCGTAGAATCCATCATAGAATCCATCATAGAATCCATCATGGAATCCATCATAGAATCCATCGTAGAATCCATCGTAGAATCCATCGTAGAATCCATCATAGAATCCATCGTAGAATCCATCGTAGAATCCATCATAGAATCCATCATAGAATCCATCATAGAATCCATCATAGAATCCATCGTAGAATCCATCGTAGAATCCATCATAGAATCCATCATAGAATCCATCGTAGAATCCATCGTAGAATCCATCGTAGAATCCATCATAGAATCCATCATAGAATCCATCGTAGAATCCATCGTAGAATCCATCATAGAATCCATCATAGAATCCATCGTAGAATCCATCGTAGAATCCATCGTAGAATCCATCGTAGAATCCATCGTAGAATCCATCATAGAATCCATCATAGAATCCATCGTAGAATCCATCGTAGAATCCATCGTAGAATCCATCATAGAATCCATCATAGAATCCATCATAGAATCCATCGTAGAATCCATCATAGAATCCATCATAGAATCCATCATAGAATCCATCATAGAATCCATCGTAGAATCCATCGTAGAATCCATCGTAGAATCCATCATAGAATCCATCATAGAATCCATCGTAGAATCCATCGTAGAATCCATCGTAGAATCCATCATAGAATCCATCATAGAATCCATCATAGAATCCATCGTAGAATCCATCATAGAATCCATCATAGAATCCATCATAGAATCCATCATAGAATCCATCGTAGAATCCATCGTAGAATCCATCGTAGAATCCATCGTAGAATCCATCATAGAATCCATCATAGAATCCATCGTAGAATCCATCATAGAATCCATCGTAGAATCCATCATAGAATCCATCATAGAATCCATCGTAGAATCCATCATAGAATCCATCATAGAATCCATCGTAGAATCCATCATAGAATCCATCATAGAATCCATCATAGAATCCATCGTAGAATCCATCGTAGAATCCATCATAGAATCCATCGTAGAATCCATCGTAGAATCCATCGTAGAATCCATCATAGAATCCATCATAGAATCCATCGTAGAATCCATCGTAGAATCCATCATAGAATCCATAGTAGAATCCATCGTAGAATCCATCGTAGAATCAATCGTAGAATCCATCATAGAATCCATCATAGAATCCATCGTAGAATCCATCATAGAATCCATCGTAGAATCCATCGTAGAATCCATCATAGAATCCATCGTAGAATCCATCATAGAATCCATCATAGAATCCATCATAGAATCCATCGTAGAATCCATCGTAGAATCCATCGTAGAATCCATCGTAGAATCCATCGTAGAATCCATCATAGAATCCATCATAGAATCCATCGTAGAATCCATCGTAGAATCCATCGTAGAATCCATCATAGAATCCATCATAGAATCCATCATAGAATCCATCGTAGAATCCATCATAGAATCCATCGTAGAATCCATCGTAGAATCCATCATAGAATCCATCATAGAATCCATCATAGAATCCATCATAGAATCCATCATAGAATCCATCGTAGAATCCATCGTAGAATCCATCGTAGAATCCATCGTAGAATCCATCGTAGAATCCATCGTAGAATCCATCATAGAATCCATCATAGAATCCATCATAGAATCCATCGTAGAATCCATCATAGAATCCATCGTAGAATCCATCGTAGAATCCATCATAGAATCCATCATAGAATCCATCATAGAATCCATCGTAGAATCCATCATAGAATCCATCGTAGAATCCATCATAGAATCCATCATAGAATCCATCATAGAATCCATCGTAGAATCCATCATAGAATCCATCGTAGAATCCATCATAGAATCCATCATAGAATCCATCGTAGAATCCATCATAGAATCCATCGTAGAATCCATCGTAGAATCCATCATAGAATCCATCATAGAATCCATCATAGAATCCATCATAGAATCCATCGTAGAATCCATCATAGAATCCATCATAGAATCCATCATAGAATCCATCGTAGAATCCATCATAGAATCCATCATAGAATCCATCATAGAATCCATCATAGAATCCATCATAGAATCCATCATAGAATCCATCGTAGAATCCATCATAGAATCCATCGTAGAATCCATCGTAGAATCCATCGTAGAATCCATCGTAGAATCCATCATAGAATCCATCATAGAATCCATCGTAGAATCCATCATAGAATCCATCGTAGAATCCATCATAGAATCCATCATAGAATCCATCGTAGAATCCATCATAGAATCCATCATAATATCCATCATAGAATCCATCATAGAATCCATCATAGAATCCATCATAGAATCCATCGTAGAATCCATCATAGAATCCATCGTAGAATCCATCGTAGAATCCATCATAGAATCCATCGTAGAATCCATCGTAGAATCCATCGTAGAATCCATCGTAGAATCCATCGTAGAATCCATCATAGAATCCATCATAGAATCCATCGTAGAATCCATCGTAGAATCCATCATAGAATCCATCGTAGAATCCATCGTAGAATCCATCATAGAATCCATCATAGAATCCATCATAGAATCCATCGTAGAATCCATCGTAGAATCCATCGTAGAATCCATCGTAGAATCCATCGTAGAATCCATCGTAGAATCCATCGTAGAATCCATCGTAGAATCCATCGTAGAATCCATCGTAGAATCCATCGTAGAATCCATCGTAGAATCCATCGTAGAATCCATCGAAGAATCCATCGTAGAATCCATCGTAGAATCCATCATAGAATCCATCATAGAATCCATCATAGAATCCATCATAGAATCCATCGTAGAATCCATCATAGAATCCATCATAGAATCCATCGTAGAATCCATCGTAGAATCCATCATAGAATCCATCGTAGAATCCATCATAGAATCCATCGTAGAATCCATCATAGAATCCATCATAGAATCCATCGTAGAATCCATCATAGAATCCAGCATAGAATCCATCGTAGAATCCATCATAGAATCCATCATAGAATCCATCATAGAATCCATCGTAGAATCCATCGTAGAATCCATCGTAGAATCCATCATAGAATCCATCATAGAATCCATCGTAGAATCCATCGTAGAATCCATCGTAGAATCCATCGTAGAATCCATCCTAGAATCCATCGTAGAATCCATCGTAGAATCCATCATAGAATCCATCATAGAATCCATCATAGAATCCATCCTAGAATCCATCGTAGAATCCATCATAGAATCCATCATAGAATCCATCGTAGAATCCATCGTAGAATCCATCATAGAATCCATCATAGAATCCATCGTAGAATCCATCGTAGAATCCATCATAGAATCCATCATAGAATCCATCATAGAATCCATCGTAGAATCCATCGTAGAATCCATCGTAGAATCCATCATAGAATCCATCACAGAATCCATCACAGAATCCATCATAGAATCCATCACAGAATCCATCACAGAATCCATCATAGAATCCATCATAGAATCCATCATAGAATCCATCATAGAATCCATCGTAGAATCCATCGTAGAATCCATCGTAGAATCCATCGTAGAATCCATCGTAGAATCCATCATAGAATCCATCATAGAATCCATCATAGAATCCATCATAGAATCCATCATAGAATCCATCGTAGAATCCATCGTAGAATCCATCATAGAATCCATCATAGAATCCATCATAGAATCCATCATAGAATCCATCGTAGAATCCATCGTAGAATCCATCATAGAATCCATCATAGAATCCATCATGGAATCCATCGTAGAATCCATCGTAGAATCCATCGTAGAATCCATCATAGAATCCATCGTAGAATCCATCGTAGAATCCATCGTAGAATCCATCATAGAATCCATCATAGAATCCATCATAGAATCCATCGTAGAATCCATCGTAGAATCCATCATAGAATCCATCATAGAATCAATCGTAGAATCCATCATAGAATCCATCGTAGAATCCATCATAGAATCCATCATAGAATCCATCATAGAATCCATCATAGAATCCATCCTAGAATCCATCATAGAATCCATCGTAGAATCCATCATAGAATCCATCGTAGAATCCATCGTAGAATCCATCGTAGAATCCATCATAGAATCCATCGTAGAATCCATCGTAGAATCCATCATAGAATCCATCGTAGAATCCATCATAGAATCCATCATAGAATCCATCATGGAATCCATCATGGAATCCATCGTAGAATCCATCGTAGAATCCATCGTAGAATCCATCGTAGAATCCATCGTAGAATCCATCGTAGAATCCATCGTAGAATCCATCATAGAATCCATCATAGAATCCATCACAGAATCCATCATAGAATCCATCGTAGAATCCATCGTAGAATCCATCATAGAATCCATCGTAGAATCCATCGTAGAATCCATCGTAGAATCCATCATAGAATCCATCATAGAATCCATCATAGAATCCATCGTAGAATCCATCATAGAATCCATCATAGAATCCATCATAGAATCCATCCTAGAATCCATCGTAGAATCCATCGTAGAATCCATCGTAGAATCCATCGTAGAATCCATCATAGAATCCATCATAGAATCCATCGTAGAATCCATCATAGAATCCATCATAGAATCCATCATAGAATCCATCGTAGAATCCATCGTAGAATCCATCATAGAATCCATCGTAGAATCCATCGTAGAATCCATCGTAGAATCCATCGTAGAATCCATCGTAGAATCCATCGTAGAATCCATCGTAGAATCCATCGTAGAATCCATCGTAGAATCCATCGTAGAATCCATCGTAGAATCCATCGTAGAATCCATCGTAGAATCCATCGTAGAATCCATCGTAGAATCCATCGTAGAATCCATCGTAGAATCCATCGTAGAATCCATCGTAGAATCCAACGTAGAATCCATCATAGAATCCATCATAGAATCCATCATAGAATCCATCATAGAATCCATCATAGAATCCATCGTAGAATCCATCATAGAATCCATCATAGAATCCATCGTAGAATCCATCGTAGAATCCATCATAGAATCCATCGTAGAATCCATCGTAGAATCCATCGTAGAATCCATCATAGAATCCATCATAGAATCCATCATAGAATCCATCATAGAATCCATCATAGAATCCATCGTAGAATCCATCATAGAATCCATCATAGAATCCATCATAGAATCCATCGTAGAATCCATCGTAGAATCCATCGTAGAATCCATCATAGAATCCATCGTAGAATCCATCATAGAATCCATCGTAGAATCCATCGTAGAATCCATCATAGAATCCATCGTAGAATCCATCATAGAATCCATCGTAGAATCCATCATAGAATCCATCATAGAATCCATCATAGAATCCATCGTAGAATCCATCATAGAATCCATCATAGAATCCATCGTAGAATCCATCATAGAATCCATCGTAGAATCCATCGTAGAATCCATCGTAGAATCCATCATAGAATCCATCGTAGAATCCATCGTAGAATCCATCGTAGAATCCATCATAGAATCCATCATAGAATCCATCGTAGAATCCATCGTAGAATCCATCATAGAATCCATCATAGAATCCATCATAGAATCCATCGTAGAATCCATCATAGAATCCATCGTAGAATCCATCATAGAATCCATCATAGAATCCATCGTAGAATCCATCGTAGAATCCATCATAGAATCCATCATAGAATCCATCGTAGAATCCATCGTAGAATCCATCATAGAATCCATCATAGAATCCATCATAGAATCCATCGTAGAATCCATCGTAGAATCCATCATAGAATCCATCATAGAATCCATCACAGAATCCATCATAGAATCCATCACAGAATCCATCACAGAATCCATCACAGAATCCATCATAGAATCCATCATAGAATCCATCATAGAATCCATCATAGAATCCATCATAGAATCCATCATAGAATCCATCGTAGAATCCATCGTAGAATCCATCGTTGAATCCATCGTAGAATCCATCATAGAATCCATCATAGAATCCATCATAGAATCCATCATAGAATCCATCATAGAATCCATCGTAGAATCCATCATAGAATCCATCATAGAATCCATCATAGAATCCATCATAGAATCCATCGTAGAATCCATCGTAGAATCCATCGTAGAATCCATCGTAGAATCCATCATGGAATCCATCGTAGAATCCATCGTAGAATCCATCGTAGAATCCATCATAGAATCCATCGTAGAATCCATCGTAGAATCCATCGTAGAATCCATCATAGAATCCATCATAGAATCCATCATAGAATCCATCGTAGAATCCATCGTAGAATCCATCATAGAATCCATCATAGAATCCATCGTAGAATCCATCATAGAATCCATCGTAGAATCCATCATAGAATCCATCATAGAATCCATCATAGAATCCATCCTAGAATCCATCATAGAATCCATCGTAGAATCCATCATAGAATCCATCGTAGAATCCATCGTAGAATCCATCGTAGAATCCATCATAGAATCCATCGTAGAATCCATCGTAGAATCCATCATAGAATCCATCGTAGAATCCATCATAGAATCCATCATAGAATCCATCATGGAATCCATCATAGAATCCATCGTAGAATCCATCATAGAATCCATCATAGAATCCATCATAGAATCCATCGTAGAATCCATCATAGAATCCATCGTAGAATCCATCATAGAATCCATCATAGAATCCATCGTAGAATCCATCATAGAATCCATCGTAGAATCCATCGTAGAATCCATCATAGAATCCATCATAGAATCCATCATAGAATCCATCATAGAATCCATCGTAGAATCCATCATAGAATCCATCATAGAATCCATCATAGAATCCATCGTAGAATCCATCGTAGAATCCATCATAGAATCCATCATAGAATCCATCATAGAATCCATCATAGAATCCATCATAGAATCCATCGTAGAATCCATCATAGAATCCATCGTAGAATCTATCATAGAATCCATCGTAGAATCCATCGTAGAATCCATCATAGAATCCATCATAGAATCCATCATAGAATCCATCATAGAATCCATCGTAGAATCCATCATAGAATCCATCATAGAATCCATCGTAGAATCCATCATAGAATCCATCATAATATCCATCATAGAATCCATCATAGAATCCGTCATAGAATCCATCATAGAATCCATCGTAGAATCCATCATAGAATCCATCGTAGAATCCATCGTAGAATCCATCATAGAATCCATCGTAGAATCCATCGTAGAATCCATCGTAGAATCCATCGTAGAATCCATCGTAGAATCCATCATAGAATCCATCATAGAATCCATCGTAGAATCCATCGTAGAATCCATCATAGAATCCATCGTAGAATCCATCGTAGAATCCATCATAGAATCCATCATAGAATCCATCATAGAATCCATCGTAGAATCCATCGTAGAATCCATCATAGAATCCATCGTAGAATCCATCGTAGAATCCATCGTAGAATCCATCGTAGAATCCATCGTAGAATCCATCGTAGAATCCATCGTAGAATCCATCGTAGAATCCATCGTAGAATCCATCGTAGAATCCATCGAAGAATCCATCGTAGAATCCATCGTAGAATCCATCATAGAATCCATCATAGAATCCATCATAGAATCCATCATAGAATCCATCGTAGAATCCATCATAGAATCCATCATAGAATCCATCATAGAATCCATCGTAGAATCCATCATAGAATCCATCGTAGAATCCATCATAGAATCCATCGTAGAATCCATCATAGAATCCATCATAGAATCCATCGTAGAATCCATCATAGAATCCATCATAGAATCCATCATAGAATCCATCATAGAATCCATCATAGAATCCATCGTAGAATCCATCGTAGAATCCATCGTAGAATCCATCATAGAATCCATCATAGAATCCATCGTAGAATCCATCGTAGAATCCATCGTAGAATCCATCATAGAATCCATCATAGAATCCATCGTAGAATCCATCGTAGAATCCATCGTAGAATCCATCGTAGAATCCATCATAGAATCCATCGTAGAATCCATCGTAGAATCCATCATAGAATCCATCATAGAATCCATCATAGAATCCATCATAGAATCCATCGTAGAATCCATCATAGAATCCATCGTAGAATCCATCGTAGAATCCATCATAGAATCCATCATAGAATCCATCGTAGAATCCATCGTAGAATCCATCATAGAATCCATCATAGAATCCATCATAGAATCCATCGTAGAATCCATCGTAGAATCCATCGTAGAATCCATCATAGAATCCATCACAGAATCCATCACAGAATCCATCATAGAATCCATCACAGAATCCATCACAGAATCCATCATAGAATCCATCATAGAATCCATCATAGAATCCATCATAGAATCCATCGTAGAATCCATCGTAGAATCCATCGTAGAATCCATCGTAGAATCCATCGTAGAATCCATCGTAGAATCCATCATAGAATCCATCATAGAATCCATCATAGAATCCATCATAGAATCCATCATAGAATCCATCATAGAATCCATCGTAGAATCCATCATAGAATCCATCATAGAATCCATCATAGAATCCATCATAGAATCCATCGTAGAATCCATCGTAGAATCCATCATAGAATCCATCATAGAATCCATCATGGAATCCATCGTAGAATCCATCGTAGAATCCATCGTAGAATCCATCATAGAATCCATCGTAGAATCCATCGTAGAATCCATCGTAGAATCCATCGTAGAATCCATCATAGAATCCATCATAGAATCCATCGTAGAATCCATCGTAGAATCCATCATAGAATCCATCATAGAATCCATCGTAGAATCCATCATAGAATCCATCGTAGAATCCATCATAGAATCCATCATAGAATCCATCATAGAATCCATCATAGAATCCATCCTAGAATCCATCATAGAATCCATCGTAGAATCCATCATAGAATCCATCGTAGAATCCATCGTAGAATCCATCCTAGAATCCATCATAGAATCCATCGTAGAATCCATCGTAGAATCCATCATAGAATCCATCGTAGAATCCATCATAGAATCCATCATAGAATCCATCATGGAATCCATCATAGAATCCATCGTAGAATCCATCGTAGAATCCATCGTAGAATCCATCGTAGAATCCATCGTAGAATCCATCGTAGAATCCATCGTAGAATCCATCGTAGAATCCATCATAGAATCCATCATAGAATCCATCACAGAATCCATCATAGAATCCATCGTAGAATCCATCGTAGAATCCATCATAGAATCCATCGTAGAATCCATCATAGAATCCATCATAGAATCCATCGTAGAATCCATCGTAGAATCCATCATAGAATCCATCATAGAATCCATCGTAGAATCCATCGTAGAATCCATCATAGAATCCATCATAGAATCCATCATAGAATCCATCGTAGAATCCATCGTAGAATCCATCGTAGAATCCATCATAGAATCCATCACAGAATCCATCACAGAATCCATCATAGAATCCATCACAGAATCCATCACAGAATCCATCATAGAATCCATCATAGAATCCATCATAGAATCCATCGTAGAATCCATCGTAGAATCCATCGTAGAATCCATCGTAGAATCCATCGTAGAATCCATCGTAGAATCCATCGTAGAATCCATCATAGAATCCATCATAGAATCCATCATAGAATCCATCATAGAATCCATCATAGAATCCATCATAGAATCCATCGTAGAATCCATCATAGAATCCATCATAGAATCCATCATAGAATCCATCATAGAATCCATCGTAGAATCCATCGTAGAATCCATCATAGAATCCATCATAGAATCCATCATGGAATCCATCGTAGAATCCATCGTAGAATCCATCGTAGAATCCATCATAGAATCCATCGTAGAATCCATCGTAGAATCCATCGTAGAATCCATCATAGAATCCATCATAGAATCCATCATAGAATCCATCGTAGAATCCATCGTAGAATCCATCATAGAATCCATCATAGAATCCATCGTAGAATCCATCATAGAATCCATCGTAGAATCCATCATAGAATCCATCATAGAATCCATCATAGAATCCATCATAGAATCCATCCTAGAATCCATCATAGAATCCATCGTAGAATCCATCATAGAATCCATCGTAGAATCCATCGTAGAATCCATCGTAGAATCCATCATAGAATCCATCGTAGAATCCATCGTAGAATCCATCATAGAATCCATCGTAGAATCCATCATAGAATCCATCATAGAATCCATCATGGAATCCATCATAGAATCCATCGTAGAATCCATCGTAGAATCCATCGTAGAATCCATCGTAGAATCCATCGTAGAATCCATCGTAGAATCCATCGTAGAATCCATCGTAGAATCCATCATAGAATCCATCATAGAATCCATCATAGAATCCATCATAGAATCCATCGTAGAATCCATCGTAGAATCCATCGTAGAATCCATCATAGAATCCATCGTAGAATCCATCGTAGAATCCATCGTAGAATCCATCATAGAATCCATCATAGAATCCATCATAGAATCCATCGTAGAATCCATCATAGAATCCATCGTAGAATCCATCGTAGAATCCATCCTAGAATCCATCGTAGAATCCATCGTAGAATCCATCGTAGAATCCATCATAGAATCCATCATAGAATCCATCGTAGAATCCATCGTAGAATCCATCATAGAATCCATCATAGAATCCATCATAGAATCCATCATAGAATCCATCGTAGAATCCATCATAGAATCCATCATAGAATCCATCATAGAATCCATCATAGAATCCATCGTAGAATCCATCGTAGAATCCATCATAGAATCCATCATAGAATCCATCATAGAATCCATCATAGAATCCATCGTAGAATCCATCATAGAATCCATCGTAGAATCCATCGTAGAATCCATCGTAGAATCCATCGTAGAATCCATCGTAGAATCCATCGTAGAATCCATCGTAGAATCCATCGTAGAATCCATCGTAGAATCCATCGTAGAATCCATCATAGAATCCATCATAGAATCCATCATAGAATCCATCATAGAATCCATCATAGAATCCATCGTAGAATCCATCATAGAATCCATCATAGAATCCATCGTAGAATCCATCGTAGAATCCATCATAGAATCCATCGTAGAATCCATCGTAGAATCCATCGTAGAATCCATCATAGAATCCATCATAGAATCCATCATAGAATCCATCATAGAATCCATCATAGAATCCATCGTAGAATCCATCATAGAATCCATCATAGAATCCATCATAGAATCCATCGTAGAATCCATCGTAGAATCCATCGTAGAATCCATCATAGAATCCATCGTAGAATCCATCATAGAATCCATCGTAGAATCCATCGTAGAATCCATCATAGAATCCATCGTAGAATCCATCATAGAATCCATCGTAGAATCCATCATAGAATCCATCATAGAATCCATCATAGAATCCATCGTAGAATCCATCATAGAATCCATCATAGAATCCATCGTAGAATCCATCATAGAATCCATCGTAGAATCCATCGTAGAATCCATCGTAGAATCCATCATAGAATCCATCATAGAATCCATCGTAGAATCCATCGTAGAATCCATCGTAGAATCCATCATAGAATCCATCGTAGAATCCATCGTAGAATCCATCGTAGAATCCATCATAGAATCCATCATAGAATCCATCACAGAATCCATCATAGAATCCATCGTAGAATCCATCGTAGAATCCATCATAGAATCCATCATAGAATCCATCGTAGAATCCATCGTAGAATCCATCGTAGAATCCATCATAGAATCCATCATAGAATCCATCGTAGAATCCATCATAGAATCCATCATAGAATCCATCATAGAATCCATCATAGAATCCATCGTAGAATCCATCATAGAATCCATCATAGAATCCATCATAGAATCCATCGTAGAATCCATCGTAGAATCCATCGTAGAATCCATCATAGAATCCATCATAGAATCCATCGTAGAATCCATCGTAGAATCCATCATAGAATCCATCATAGAATCCATCATAGAATCCATCATAGAATCCATCGTAGAATCCATCGTAGAATCCATCGTAGAATCCATCGTAGAATCCATCATAGAATCCATCATAGAATCCATCGTAGAATCCATCATAGAATCCATCATAGAATCCATCATAGAATCCATCATAGAATCCATCGTAGAATCCATCATAGAATCCATCATAGAATCCATCATAGAATCCATCATAGAATCCATCGTAGAATCCATCGTAGAATCCATCATAGAATCCATCATAGAATCCATCATAGAATCCATCATAGAATCCATCATAGAATCCATCGTAGAATCCATCGTAGAATCCATCGTAGAATCCATCATAGAATCCATCATAGAATCCATCGTAGAATCCATCGTAGAATCCATCGTAGAATCCATCATAGAATCCATCATAGAATCCATCGTAGAATCCATCGTAGAATCCATCGTAGAATCCATCATAGAATCCATCATAGAATCCATCGTAGAATCCATCGTAGAATCCATCGTAGAATCCATCATAGAATCCATCATAGAATCCATCGTAGAATCCATCGTAGAATCCATCATAGAATCCATCATAGAATCCATCATAGAATCCATCATAGAATCCATCGTAGAATCCATCATAGAATCC